>NW_005054516.1:868771-889552 GCF_000277835.1 Geospiza fortis
CTGATTGGCCAAAGAGTGAAAACAACTCACAGCAGAATCCAATGAAACAATCACTTGTGGGTAAACAATCTCCAAACACATTCCACATGAGCACAGCACAGGAGAAGCAAATGAGATGAGAATTGTTTTCCTTTTCTCTGAGACTTCTAAGCTTCCCAGGAGAAAAATCCTGGGATTTTTCCAGAAAATATTAATGTGACAGCTGTCCACTTGAAAACATCCCTTACAACACCTAGAGGCACTGAATATGAAAAGTCCAATACTGAAAATGTTGGCACCTAACTTTCTAGTGGGAAAAACCCCATAAAATTTGACCAAGTGCTCTGGGAATAATGGGTGATTTAGATTCCTTCAAGCTTGTGACATAATCACACAGAAAGATGTGGCACTGCCAATGTTTCAGGCATTTAATATCAAATAGTCATAAACCTGTTAAAACTGAAATTGCATCCCTAATTACCAAATGCATCTCATCAGTTTCTGTCACTCCCAACACAAATGGGAGAAATTGGCAGAGTTACTGCCCTGTTTGCTGATAGGCATTCTTTATGAATTTATCTCTGGAGAGTAAAAGACTTCTGACTTTCCCAGTGCTTCACCAGCTTCTACCTTCTACTGCATACAAAGACTTTTCCTGATGCTTTATTATGAGGTGAACTGCTTTAGAAGCCACCATCACTTTCATATGGGTAACAGGGCTGAATGATTAAATCCTATTGTCTGCACTTTCTATAAAAATCATCAAAGTGGAAAAGAGCTACCTCCAAATTGAAATTCTGTCTTCAAGGTCATTGCCATTTTACCTCTTCTGCCTTGATGGACACATACTGGTGGATGCTCTAATGGTAGAAAAATATATCCAATTTTCAATTAAAAAACCAAAGCAATACAATCTCTGTCAAGTCAGAAAATGGGAAAATATCCATCAGCACATTGCTTTCACAGCCTTTAGCTTTTGTGTCAATGACCCATAAAGCCATTCTCAAAGATCAGTCTGATTCTGTATTCTTCAGCAGAATAATCCCTGAACCAGAATGTGAGGTGCAGGGAGGTATTTGTTACTTTAAGCTGTAATTGTTCACTTGTTGTTTATTCTCATTACTGATCCTGAGTGCTGATTATAGTGATACCAGTGAGATTTTTACAGTTTTGGTGGGTAATACCTGATTCAGCACTTAAATGGAGATGATCCCATGTATTAGCTGGCCTGCACCAGCAGCTGAATTTTTCCAGTATTAAATATGGATTTAATAAAGTAAAGAAAAATAAAACAATACAATGGCCTCACTCACCAGCTCTGTTTCTGCAGAAAATTGCTGGTGCATGTTCAGTGGAACTGGTCTGTCTAAGGTGAGAAATATCCTTTGTCAGGGTGGCAGAATAATCAGTCGAGACCTGAAGCATCCTGTGCAGATGCTCCACACCACAGCGCTGGCTGAATGTAATTAGAGAAACCATATACCCATCTTGCTTGTACCTAAAGGAATAGCCTGAGGGAACTTGCTCTTCCAAGGCCTTTATCATCTTTTTCTATGTCTTAAAATCAAAGAAATAGCACAAGGAGAAGCTGAACTATTCAAAAGGTAATACAAAATGAAATGAAAAAAAACCAACCAAGGCCATCTTTAAATTTATCTCAAGGCTTAGCTTGTATATATGCACAGATTTTAAATGAAATAAAATTGTATATGCTTGCTACGGTCAGTGTTTTCTGCAAAGGAAAATTCTGACCTCTGGTATCTCAGCAGGCATAAAAGAAAGCATAACCCTTGGAGTGAATTACAACTGTTGCAAAAGCTAAGTAATTGATGAATAGAAAATGGTGACAGAGCACATTGAAGATATACTTCAGATCTCTAAACATTTGAGAAAATAAAACACAGAATTATTACTGATGTGACACTCCTGCCTTAGCACGACTATTTTTCAAATAACTGCCTCCAGGTGTTCAAACTCTTCATGTAAACAACAAAATGTCTTTACCTGCATGATTATATGTTTAAAAAAATATCCACAAAATGGTGCAAAGTTTACTAAAGCATTTGTCGTAGGGGTCCTTTCAAATATTCACAGTTTGACCTTTTCTCCATCCAAGTTCTTGGGAATTTTGCCATGATTTCAACAACAAATATCTTGTACTTTCTGTCAGAAGAAGGAGGAATCAGACCAGGGCTGGTAGCTCAGAAATACTCCAGTTGTGAATACATACACATTCCTCACAACTGGGTTTCTAATCAATAAAAGGAATTAATGGCTCACATTGGCCAGTGAATAGAGCTCATGGTCCAGAGTGATTGGTGCATCCTATGCCCAATTCCACTTCACCTTTCTGAGCACCTCTGGGTCATGAACTCTGGAACAGGCGAATTTTTCCTTTAATACAGTCTTTTCTGCCTCACATACCATGGCTAGAGTAAGGAAATATATGTTTACTCATACTCAAAAAGTCTCTAAGATCTACTTCAATCAACATAGTTTAATCTCTCACTATCAGTTGTTGCGAGTTTAATCATCTGGAATGGACTTAGTGTTGTGAGGAATGTTTGAATTTAAATCACTCCACAGACATCTCTATAAGTAGTATGACAGCAGGAAAGATAATTTCACCTCCAGCTGTGTTGGTTCCCCTAATCTGACCAAAAACCCAATAATGGTGATGTGCCCCACAGAGATACTCTTTGGCTTGCAGGAATAAGTTTTCAGAAGATTTATTGTGTACAGATGAGAGAGCAACTAGACTGGTAGTTGAGTGGTATATTATTTATTCTTATTGAATTTTAATCCCACATAGCACAAGTATGTAAGAAAATGGAACCTGACTTTATAATGATGCAATTATAATACAGCTTCTTAAACTTCAGTATTTGATTCAGACTGAAGTGATTATTTCCAATAGGCTACATTTTGCTATGGGTTTGTCTGGGGTTTTCTTTTGTTTGTTTTGTTTTTTCTGAGTAATTTATTAATTTCTCTTGTAAGTGGGATTCAACATTTGTCTGTTGGAATGTGGAGATGGTTGGGTTGATTTTCATATGTGGATTTCCTCTGTAAGCCATGTTACTTTTGATATTCTATTAAAAAATGGTGCACAACAAATCTTCTGGAATGACTTTTAAGCTCTCAAAATGCAGCAAGGACTTTATAACAGTTTTAACCACCTGGTTATTTAAAATGCCATTTCACATTCAGCTACCACAGTTAAAACAGAGATGAACAGGGTTATTTCTGGACTGGCTGCAGAACAGCTGAGATCACACCTGGCCCAATCTGCAGTCTAAATATTCCCAGATATCAACCAGCTGTGGCTTCTTTCTGGCATTATGGCTTTTCACAGATCTGCTGCTCATAGCAGGACCTGTTTCTGCTTAAATCAAGGCCTGGCTGACCTGTTGACAGTATTGAATTGGAACCATTGTGATCTTCATAAAATGCTCGAGTCCTTTGAAGTCTGTGCACATGGAAGGATTTTCTCCTTTTCTCCTTCCCTTTTTTTTTTTTTTTTTTTTTTGTTTTGTTTTGTTTTCCCAAGCAAGTATATTGGTACTTGTTTATTGTCAGATTTATCTTTGGATTTTTACAGTCTCCCTTCCCAACTGCATACTTTTATCACCTCTTTATGCTAATGCTCTCCCTGGCTGCCTGTACTATCACCTCTCCATTTATCTTCTTAGCCTGTGTGATCTACGGTGCTCATTAGCGTCCTGTTCTCAGATCCCTTTTTGCCTCCTCAGCAGGCCAGATGACCCTCTTATCACCCAGCTATGTTTCACAATCAGCCCAGAGAATGCTTCATACTTCCTCACTATTCCTTAGCTTTATTTTTTTTTTTTTTTGGTGCTGCTTACTACCTCTTGCCATTTCTTTTTCCCCAATAGGGCTTGTATTACTGCTCACCCAATTACACCAGTTTTTTTTGCTTAGTACTGTATCAGTTGTCTTCATTACCTGGGTAGTACTTCATTGATTTCCATGGTTCAATATATCAGAGTATATAATTCCTAGCAAATTTCTTTCTCCATCAAGTTTATTTAACCCACCCTCTTCCCACTCTCCCCCTCAGACCAGACTTCATATTCATGAGGCCAACAGTACATTAACTGCTTAACTCATTGATTCCTGCACTTTACAGAGTGCTTCATCCATAACCTTACACATTCTGCTTGAATTCAGCCAACTTGTAATTCCTGCTCTGGATATGGCTACTTAGAGCATTTCTTTAATGTGTATTTTAGACAATTTATATGCCTCAATTGATACTTTTGCAGCCACCACATAAAATGTTTTCAGCTCATTCACTCCATGGTACTTAAACTTGTATTTCCCAAAGCTCCTTTCAGGTTTTATGATTGCTTGTGTTAAATAATAAATTTTTAAAAAGGAGGAGGGTTCTTGTTGTTGCTGTTGTTTTATCCTAAAGATCTTTTCATTAACAACATGACTTTGAGGAGCTGGGAGACTTGTAGACTTTCATACATTAATCCTTTTCAGAAAGAAGCCTTCCTTGGTCCTATGTAAAAACCCCCTTCAGTCTCACAGGAGTTTTACAGATATCTGTAAATTTAATCTTCCCTATAAAGTTCCAACTGTCAAGTGCAAAAAAAAGTGTATATTGCACTAAAAACCATGATCTACATAATCTATATAATATAATGACAGAATAAATGGAAAAGAAGGTAAATTAAAGACACTTTTGGATAAGCAGATCAGTTATTGGCCGTGAAGTTTACATACTTCATGGGGTATAGAACTACAAAGAACAATCCTAGGAACAGATAGTGTGGCTTTAATTTTCCTGTTATTTTAAAATATTCCCAAAATAGTTGAAGTTTTCCCAGTTCTGGAAATGTGGTAATAGTCACTGACTCTTCTTAGGAGCTTATCATTTTATAGTTACCCTAAATATTGTTTATAATATATCAGTTTATAGTTACCCTGAATAGTTAGTTAGACTAAATATATAGTTTTATAGTTACCCTAAAAAATATTTTTAATCTTTTTTGTTATGAGTTTTTCTATGTTTGATCAACCTCCTGGGTTTGGCAAACTACTGTGAGGATAGAAAGGACATGGTTGAGCCAATTCATAATTTTACTGAAGAAATAAATAAGTTCTGCTGCAAAAGAGATTCCAGCAGTGGGGAAAAGTGTTGACTAAATGGCCCCAAATTGAAGATAATTCTTTTCAATTTCAAACTTTTGACTCTGTGCATACACAAAACAGTCAAGTCACAAATCAATTTCAGTATGTTTCATTCCTCTCACAAAGTACAGTCGGAATAGATGGAAAATTTTTGCTACAAACTATATATGAGGATAAATTCTGAATAGTTAGGGCTGGACTACGTGTTTGTAGATATTTTTATAGTGTTCTATATTCTCTACTGTGCTTTATTCATAGGCAGACTAACAGGGGTCAAGAGGATGTAAGAGAAGTTTAATAGTCATTTGTTCATCTTCCCTTCCTGTCAGACAGGCAACACTTGGGGTTTTCTGGCCATCTTCATCATTAGTCACCTGAAATATATTGCAGATTTTCTAACATAGAAGCATTTGATTCTGTGATTGTGATGATTAGGAGGAGAGGTTTAAAAATCTTAGCTCATCAAAGGGGATAAATAGTTTGAGGCCCTTGTTTTGATGTCAGCAATGAAGCATATCCGTGATGACTGCAGAGAGCAGTTGCAATCCAGAGGTGTACTACCACTGGGGAAGAAGGAATTTCAAAATTCCATAGAAGAAGTATTTCAAAATTCTATAAATATTGCACTGACTTTGTGCAATCTTGGCACTCTCACAGGATGCATTTACAGGCTGCCCTCCGTGGTAAAGACCAGCCTAACCCTGAGGCTATTTTAGTTCCAAGTTAAACTCTTATCCTGGATTTTTCTATTTCACGGTAAGAGGGAGGTAAATTAAACCTGGTTTAGAAATTGGCAGTATTTTTTGTCATCCAGGCAGGTGACCTCCTACGTCTGAAGGAAACAGCTAAATCATCTTTTGTCTTACACTTATTACTGCCATGAGGTGATCCTCCAGCCATTGTAGATGACCTCATGAGCATTGCTGTCCAAAGGAAGGATAAAAGCAAACCTCATTTTTTTAAAAGCAAACCTCATTTTTGCAGAGAAAATAGAAGACAGGACATCTGCTGTTGTAAATCTGTTCCCATCAGCCACATTCTTTCTGAAATCAAAGGTGAAAGTTGCAGAAGGGAGGTGCTTTGCATAAATTGTTTTTTTTTTCCCCCTTGAAATAAATGCAGGTCGTAGTTAATGAAGTGCATATTTGTATATGGCTGAAAATCACTGCAAATTCCCATTTCACTCATATGTATTATTTGATTTCTCACATTAGCTATGGATTAGTAAGTACTTGTGGGACTGCTCTTGTAGACAAAGGTTCATAAATCAAAACAGAAATTCAAATATGTTTTGATCCCTGTAGTTTCTCCCAGTACATACATATATTTCCTTCAGAAGTGTCACATGTACAACAGCATTAAAGAATTTCAGTTAATGTTGCATATTTGAGCATCAAATGTGTGAATAACAGGTCTAGTTCTTATCACCATGTAAAATATATAAAGGATCAGATGTAAATAAATGGAAATTTATCTTGACAGAAACTTTTATTTTTTATACAGCTACTATGTAATAAAGACTGGAAGGGATCTGTGGGATAATTCACAGGCTAATATACAGGTCATGCAGTATTAGAACCTGCTTTGCTCTCAGACTCTTATTGAATATTCAATATTGTTGAATCTTATTATTTATAGATGCTGAGATTCACAGCTCAGTTAGAGGACATGCAGCTGTATTATTGACCTATGGAGTTCTGACAACATAGGTCAAGGGAGTGAGAGAAAAATCAGCTTATTCATGTGCCATTCAGCCTTTAACCTCATTTGAACTTTCTAACTTAGAGATCAGCATTTTGTACCTGTTGCCATGCTGTTCTTACAGATAGGAATCCATCCTCTGTGTGTGGAGGGATGCTGGAGCTCAGTCTCACCTGTAGGCAGTGTTCTCAGACCTGGGGGCAAACAAACAGCAGTGTTCTGCACCAACAGCACTGTCAAAAGCAGAGAAAATAAAGTTATCTTTCTTCAAGCACACTGGGTTACAGATGGATAACGAGATGATTGGCTCTCGCAATTAAGGGCTGGCTATTGTTTGAATATTAAGAAAAGCTTTAGTGATGTATGGTTATGTTATTGTGGTTTAGATGTCCTCTGTTCTCCCCATAGTTCCCTTTCCCCCCTGTATTGCTGCCATCACACCGCCTGGGCTGTGCAGGACAGGTACAAAGAAGCTGCACAGGTGTCCCTTGCATGAGGCAGGTGGGAATGGAAAAGCTTGGGGGTGCTTAGAGGGTGAGGCATGGCAACACCTGACCTCCAATCCAGTTACAAGAAAGCAGTTTCCACCGATAAATGGCACAGAAGAGCAGACTGACTGACAGCTGACTTTGGGAGGGGCCAGGGCTGGCTGAGGCAACCCCCAGGGGTATAAAAGACTGAGCATCCATCTCAGAGATGAACTGGCCACGTGGGACCCACAAGGGCAGTTCCCAGTGCTGCAGCTTTTTCCTTATGTACTCCTTTGTTTTATTTTTGTTAAGGTTTAATAAACCTTTTAAAATGTTTCTCACACTGGCATGCAGATGAATTGCCACTCAGCCAAAAGTGTCTCAAAATGTTGTGACTCCAGCCAGGCTATGCCATTTGAACCTTTTCCCTGTCTTTCTGTTCTGCTGACTTTCCTAAACCTTTTCTTTGCCCCAAGTTATATCACTGGTGACCCTGTTGTACATGGAGGTTGTATAATTCATGATGTACATGAGATAAATCCATTTGGTATGTGACAAAGATGTTGTAGAACAACACCCAAATGGAGTGGAATTTTTCCAGCGTGCTCTTCTGAATTTTAAATCTGCTCCCATGGAAGCACAGAGAACATTTGCCTTCAGCATTAGGAGAGGTTAGAATAGACAAAAACAAGTGAGTTGCTTTAATAATTAGGCAGCTGATTTTTCCAAGTGTTCTAAATTCAGTTTAGACTGCTATGTGGAGGAAAAGAAAATATATGAATAACCATAAACCTTAAGGAAGGGTACCCATTAAAAAAATCAAAAGCCAAACATGGATGAATACATCCTACAAGCCAAGATTTTAAAGAGTAACATTGTGTAATGGTGCAACATGTGCATAAAATTACACTACTTAGTCATGCCCACAATTTTTAAATTAAATAAATCAGTGCTGTATTTGAAAAGTCTATAGCACAACTAAACACATGTAAATTAGGTTCCTGTATTCCATATAGTATCTCTTATTGGGACCTTGGCACAAGAGGTGATACATAAAATATCCCAGGGGGTGTAGAGAAATATTTCATCCCTTTTCTACAGAAAACTGCCTGAGGTTTGGAGAACCAGGATCCACCTCTGGAGTGCTGTAAAAGAAAGTCCAAACATGAAGACAGGGAATGTTTAGCTTCAAACATGTTTTCTATTTCCTAAATCTGAAAATTCAGATAACTGATAAAGGTTTTCTGTTTGTTTCCAAAACTGCCTGTCCTGAAAAGTTAGTTGTTAAATCTCACTAGATTTCTAGGTGAGATGGCACCTCAGTCCTATGAGGTATTGGCACAGCATCACAGCAAACTCTTTATAAAAAGGAAACCTGTCCTGGCAGCCATCTCTGAGACAGAAAACCAAAAAAGGCTCCCACTGTGCTCAGTATTTCCTGTTGGTTATTTCTAGCTGACTTTTGTAACTGCTAGGATATTTTTTATTCTTATTTCTAAGGGGACTGATTTTGATTTTTCTCATGCAATATTTAGAGTGTCACAGCCCTGCAACTTGCTTTTTTAGTTACCTCTTTCACCTGGAACCAAACCACTGAAATGTAGATATTAATACACATGACAGATAGAAAATTAATCTAACCCCATGAGGCACAAGCAATCTCTGGCAAAGGAGGAAGGTAAGTTTTAGTCGTTTTTCCTTGCCTGTACTTTTTCTTCTCTTCCCCATGCTAGGGAGGCCTCTGGACACATTTCATCCAGGTAAACAGGAGCTGTCTTCAATGCCTGATGCCAAACTGACATTTTTCAACTTACAGGCAGATCAGTGCAGCAGAGCCATGCAGAATGCAAATAGATTTAGAAATAGAAATGTGGCCATGTTTCACAAAAGTGCCAAAGGTGCAAGTATGTTTTCCATCCTTTACATTTTCCAAGTACCCTGAAGCTCTTCGAAGTTGGTCACATATAAGTCTTTAAAATAAACCTCCTTACTCTTCCTCTGACAAGCTTGATTTGTGTTTCAGAAAGAGGATTTACCTGTTGTTATTCATTCCCCCTCCATCAGTGGGATTGTCTGCAGTACAATCAGCAGGGATTAACTAATACCTGCTCAGGACCAGAACAGAAGGAATTCAGGACAGAGCTCGTACACAAATGAAAATATAAATGAAAATCATGTTGACACTGCTCACTTATTTGACCCTTTAAGCTAACAGACATTTAGTTTCACTGGGACTTGAAAACAGACATTGAATGGGATTCCCGGTGAGTTTTGCATTCCCTGGCAGGTAACCAGATGATATGCTCATTCTGTGCCTGGTAAACCCATTTCCACACTGCATTAGGAATTTATCAAAGCAAGTCAAATCACTTCTCTACGAAAATGAAGGAATCTTGTGAGAATTTTGTGTCTGCTCCTTTAGTAGTTCTTCTGTCTCTCATTAGGATTTATAATTTGGCAGGGTATTTCCTTGAACTGATATTAAATTCATGATCTGACCTCAACCATCATAAAAAAATACATATAGTTCCTTTTTTTTCTTAGAAACAATAACTATGGAATCACTGTACTATAGAGCTCAAGTAAATTGAAGCACTAAATTGCCATATATGTAATTCACAGCTTTATGTCACATCTCTGCAAACTAATCTCAAAATACCCTCAGATCATTGTCAGGAACAGAACTTTATGGCTTTACATTTTCTTCTGAAACCAGCTCTATTCTGTATAACAGAAAATGGTGACTAAGATTTATTATTCATATCTTAATAGATTTTCAGCTTTTTCCACGTCTTGTAAATGATATTACTTTAATATAGTAATTTCAGAAAGAACAGAAAGGTAACCTACACATGCGTTAGTGAATGTGCTGCTTTTAAAGCAGTGTTTGCCAGCATTAATTACAGTTTCAAATACTTGGCCGTTTCCATAGTATTTTGCTGACTAGAAAATTCCCACATTCATTTTAAGTATGTCTGTAAATCTTGCTTGGAAAAGGTGTTTCTGGCTTACCATTTCTTAGTTATCAGGATTTTCCAGAGAATAAGCAAATCTTTCAAGAAGTGTTTATTTGTTTTGTTTTTAGCTCTGTGTGTGAAAGCATATTTGTGTGTGAAGCTGTGTGTTTTATTTTATTTTGTTTTGAGGGAAACAGTCTTGTCAGACAGGAAGGAATTTCATCTTTGAGTCACTCCCAGTGACTGACAGAGGGCAGGTATAGAATGGAAATTCTTCCCTGTGAGGGTGAGGAGCCCTGGCACAGGGCGCTCAGAGAAGCTGTGGCTGCCCCTGGATCCCTGGAAGTGCCCAAGGCCAGGTTGGATGGGGCTTGGAGCAAACTGGGATGGTGGAAATTGTCCCTGTATTGTAAATGCAGGCAACCCCAATGAGGGGAGAGAATGATGCATTTGACTCCATATTCTCAGAAGGCTAATTTATTATTTTACGATACTATATTATATTAAAGAATACTATACTATACTAAAGAATACAGAAAAGGTACTTACTGAACACTAAAAAGATAATAATGAAAAGTTGTGACTCATTCCAGAGTCCCGACACAGCTTGGTCCTGATTGGCCAAAGAGTGAAAACAACTCACAGCAGAATCCAATGGAACAATCACCTGTGGGTAAACAATCTCCAAACATATTCCCATGTGAGCACAACACCGGAGAAGCAAATGAGATAAGAATTGTTTTCCTTTTCTCTGAGGCTTCTCAGCTTCACAGGACAAAAATCCTGGGAGAAGGAATCTTGTTCAGGGAATGTGAATGTCCCAACCCTGCTCATGGCAGGGGGTTGGAATAAGATGGACTTCAAGGTCCCTTCCAACCCAAACCATTCTGTGATTATTTAAACAGTAAAATTATCAAAACCAATGCAAGCATCCTCCAGCTCTCCAGCAGAGCAGCCTCATTTTCTCATTTCTGTGGGAAAGGAAGAAAGGTATTGAAAGGACAGATGGAAAATTGGGAAGGAAATAGGGCACAGCTTTACAAGATAAGGCTTGTAGATCCCAGCACTGCAACAAATCCTTCAGATTTTGCATTGCCTCAGCACATCCTGCCCTGCCTCAGTAGTTGTTTCCATTCCACACATTCATTTTTTCTTAGTGTTTCGGGTTGATTTTTTAGGGTCTGAAGTTGCTGTAAAAGAAGTTCTGTGTTTGCATTGCTGTCCTAAGAAGTGTTTATTTTACCTAAAGCTTGATAATATTTTATAAGTTAATCCATAATGAATAGATTAGAGACTTTTGCTGAATGAATTACTACCATCTCAGCAGGTCTCATGCAGTCTGGATTCTGCTCCATACCAATTAAGAATTCTGATATGTTAGAGAAGGCTATTCTCTGATTGAACCTATATCAATTACATGAAATTATAAAATAGTGCGAATATATGAAAAAGCGTGTATTACACAATTGTCTGGGCTATGGTGGGGTTTGTGTGACAGAAGTAGAGGGTGCTTACAGAAGCACTCTGTGGCAAGGAGATGATCAGCACTGCTTTGAAATGCTCTGAAATGTAGGGCCTTAATTCCTCCATCTTTCTTTTCCCCCCTGGCTTTGACAATCTGCCTCTGCTTCAGGCAAAGATCGGGTTTATGGTAGAGGCAAATGCTGTATTAGGAACTGCTGCAAGGTTTGCCTTTTCTCTCTTAAAATCTATTTCTAGCCTATCAAATCAGCCTCTTTTGGTTTTTCTAAATCCTTGCAGTTCCAAAGCTGTTCATGCTTCTACTACTTTTCTTCAGCTTTAAGTCATGATTTACCCATTTTCTTCTTGTGAGCTGTATCTCTTTTTTCTCTTCTTTCCTTTTTTTTGTGTGTGGGGGGGGCGGGCTTTTTTTGACTTTTAAAATATATTTTTTTTATTCTCTACCTTGTTTTCTTGCCTTGATGGCTTTTTTGGTGGCTTAAACCTTCTCAGTGACCTTCGTTCATAACTCAGCTTTTTATTAAAAGGCTGATTTGTCATTAATAGAATGAAAACATGCTCAGTTCTCAATGTTAAAACAGCAAATCTCAGAAGACAACTGTGATTTTCAATTTCAATGCTGCCAATACCTCCCCTATGCACTATTACTCAATTGGCAAGCATTATATGGCTGAAAGGGATTGAGAAGTAAAAATTACATTGTACAGCACAATTTCTCATTGCTTCTTTCAACATTACTTGTATGAAATCTTCAAAACTGTGGAAGTTACAAAGTTTATTGCAGAGGGATCTGCCTGCCCTCAGTGATGATCTTGAAGGAGGGAGACTCCACAACCTTCATCATGGAGCTGGATATCTTCATCCTTATCAAGTGACTACTACACATGAGGTCTTTAAATATGTCTACACATTAGAAAATCAACAAAAAAAATCTTTTTATTCAATGTTACTCATTTCATATAGTTCTCCAATATTTTCTTTCCAGTACCCTATAAAGGAGTCCTTCAGATTAATATGTTTCAAGCACAGCATTCATTACTGTAAGCACATTTTTCAGACCTGAACTTAGTTCTGATTTATCCTGTCTGCTGTTTGTTTTCTTTGTTGCCCAGGATATTGCCTGTACAAGTAAATGTGTCACTGTACTTCCTTGCAGAAAATCTGTGATGAGATGCTAAAAATGTCCTTTCCAGACTGAGTGTTAGGCACAATAAGTATTGCAAATATTGTGACATATTCTTCCACAATTAATGAGCAGGCTGTCCTTCCTTTTGTATGTAATGTAGATAACAGGGTACTTCTTATTAAACTTTTCTTTTCCTGTGGAGAAGTATCTATTTGTGCTTTGAATTTGGAAAAAGATCCTGCTTTTCATAAGCTGCTGCACTTTTTTAGTTGGCAGAAGAAAATGGCCTCAATTTTAAACCTCTTCTGTGCAAAATAGGTTAAGATTTTCTTTACATCCAAATGTTGCATTCCTGGAGGAGAGCAGGCATTGTTGTGGCCATTGTAACTTGGCCAGTTAGCTAACATCGACTCTGTCACCTTTCCTCATCTCCTTGCTCCAAATTCAGCAGGGTTAAGAAATGTCTTCCCTCCTTTAAGGATTTACCTCTGAGCAGACATCTCAGTGCAGGTACACATTCTGAAGAAAGGAGTTCTATTGTCAAGCATGGGGTGAGTTTCTTAGGTTTTCTTATTTGTTATCTTTTTATGTTTCTTATACACTCCTTCAACTTGAAGTTTTTATACTCAGACTCTTCCAGTAAACATTAAGTTATCTCTCTCTGTCTTTATATAACATTCTTCCGCCTCATAATTCTTACTTACTACTCTCAAAAATTGCATCCTGGATTGGAGATTCAGTGTTTGAGATGAGGAAAATAAAGCCTTATTTCATAGAAAATAAGTCAGGGTTTTTTTGTTTGGTTGGTTGGGATTTTTTTTTCCTCATTTAAGTCCATCTGGTCAGTACAGACTGAAAATTAAACTCAGGTTTTAATGTTGGGTTTCTGCTCTGTACAGTAGAACTATAAATAATGGAATAAACAAGACAGAAGGAGAGAAAAAAAACCCAACTTCCCACCATTTTTGTAGATATATCACTATTAATTTTGTTTCTAAATGAAGACGTATAATTAATACAATGTTAACAAAAAGAAATCTAAGAGAAATCAAGAACACATTAAGTTCTGCTCCAGGGAGAAAAGAAGGGAAGGCAAAAGAGGGAAAAGAAAGAACATATCCTCATGTCACTGAGTCCATGTAACCTGCTCTGGAAAACTTCCAGGTTTGGGGGCTTGGATTCTGCAGATTTGGCTTCAGTCACCATGTCCTGAGGCAGAGACCAGCCCGTGCTGCTGCTCCTCCAGCCTGGGGCTCCTTCTCCAGGCTGGCACAGCAACTGAGAGGCCCAGAAGGAAATCATTTACAGAATATTTCCTTCAAGGACTGTCCATCACAAAGAGGCAGTTTTTGTAGTGTTATCAAGCGTTTGAAAGCCAAATATAAAAGGGGATGACTGCCTTACAAATTCCAACTTACTCCAAGGGACCTTAGAGTCACTCCTAAACCGCTTCATTTGCACCTGTGAACTTGAATCTCAACACACTGTTAATGCTGTTAACAGTTTCACTAATTGCAGAAAAACATTGTCTTTCAGCACCATCATCTTAAAAGAGCATTTCACTTTAGATTAAAAAAAAATCACTATTAAAATAAAAAAAAATCCAAGAGGATTGCAACTAAGAATTGAGCCCACAAGAGCAACTTTCCTCTTCTTTTTACTGCTCTGCTTAAGCATTTGGGATTCTAAGCAAAACAAATGCAGGTAAAGATGTAATTTCTTAATTTGGATTTATCTTTTTGCATGCCAACACTGTTGTCCCTATACTCTGTGCTAGTAAAATGTGAGTACATATAACCCAGAGAATAATCTCTCATTACAAAACTGACTTTTTTTTTTTTTAAATAGTTTCATCTTGATCTATTTCTAGAAAAAGCAGTGTTTTCATACAGTATTTTTTCTAATTTACCAGCTAGGGTATGTTCCAGTCAGAGTGTTTGGAGGAATTTTGTTGGCTATTAGCTCACTTGCTCTCTCTTCTATCCTGAGGAGAATCTGTGTGAACAATTTTTCAGGTGAAATTAAACACCAGTTGGAAAGTTTTGTCTATAGAGGCACTCAAATGAAAGCTGAACAGCTGTCATTTAATTCTGTATTTTGTAGACCATTTCACTTGGATTGGTGTCCATCTCTTTTGGGACTGCTGCCTTCAGGATCTCAGAAGGGGTTGTCATGATTCTCTGCTTAGTCCAGACCCCAAAACTATCAGTGAGCTTAGCAAAACATTAATGACATCAGTGATCTATCTGAAAGCAGCATGGTGGTTTGCACAGTCTCATCCTAAAGCATTTTTGTTTCTGTCCACTGAAGCATGTGGAGCTCAGATGGAGCTGGATTGAACTGTAACATCTGTTCTGAAACCACCTATTCTTGCCTCTACCCTCACACTGTCCTCTCTGAGAACATAAAAACATATTGCACCATCCAGACTAGTCTGCATTACTTACAGTTTTCCAGAATGTGTTTATTTGTGTTTGGGTTTTGTTTTGTTTTGGTTTTTTTCCTACATTGTTCATCTGCATACAAATTTTAAATGTCCAATTGTGCATTATGACACTTTACTTAAGGGCTTTATTTTGTAATCCCAAAAAGAACTTAAATTTATCATCTGTTTAAGAGGACTGATAAAGAGACAGCAGAGAGCAACATTTTATTCTCTCCTTTTCTGCAGAGTTGCTCCCTGGTCATGGCCCTCTCATTTGCTTTGCTCATAACTATCTGAAACTGGTCACCCGAATATGAGTCAGTTTTTAATGCTTTTTGTCTCTGCTACTAGAAAGGCAATAAAAAGATATGGAGCAGGCTAAAAATTACTGGGTATTGACTATTTTAAATATGAATGTCCACAGAAGACTGTATTTATTTAATAGCACTATTGCTGCTGTGGCAGTAATAAAGGCCATTTAAGACTTTTCTAGGTGGTGATTTTGTTTGTTCATCCCTTCACTTTGCTTCAGAATGACTGTTTCTTTGCTCAACCCATTTTGCAAGAGCTATTAAATAGCTTCAAGCATATTCCTGCAGAATCACTGAGGCTTTGATTCTTATGCCCTTGATTTATCCTTTAGAATTCCCTGAGACCACTGGGATGCGACAAACAATTTGTAATTTTGTTTTCAGCCTTGTTAATGAAATTGTGTTATTCAGGTAAACTAATGGTAAATTTTTGCCTTTTATCATCTTCCATCAAGTCTACCTGCTGAATGTGATGTCATGTTATGAGTTTAATCATGTGAGAAGAGAAACAAAGAGGAATATATGTGTGTATAAATAAATAAATATGAATGAACTAAACAGACTCATCTGATTCTGTTCCTGCAAGTCTGGATTCAGGTTGGGAGTTACTGTCTAGATCAAAAAACATGGATCCTCATTACTCTGGATTCATGATACTTACAAAATTCATCTCTCAGTTGTCTGGTTTGGGTTTATCAATTTTTTAGCTCATATTTCAGCCTTTTCACTTTCTTTGAAGACACAAGTTGAAGTAAATCCTAGGCTTTGAAGATAGAGTAAAACCTGTAATGCTGTTGCATTATTTCTCTTGTATAGATGCTGCCCAATTGCTTGCCAGTACTTATATTTGTTTGGATTTCCTGCGATGAAATTTATTTCTCATTTTAGGCCATTTTCTTCTACAGGAAGGGCAAAAAGGGGAACTGTGTGTTGTTCCATGATGTCTTACACCTCTATGCATCATTTTTACAGTCACAAAATGAAGGTAGAAAACTTTTGTTCTGAGCTTTTGTGGTTTCACTACCCCTGTAAAGATGTAGAATCACCTTCAGAGTAAGAGTCAGCTGGCAACTCAGACCACTGCTGAGTTAACCATAATATGGATATCAATCCTTGCAAAACTCAGAAGTTTGTGTTTGGCTTCTTGAGGACAAGTTTTATCAAAACAAAAGCCATGCTGTTATAGCTTAAGATGAATATTCTGTTAACAATAAATATTTTCTGTCTTCCTAAGCTCCCTGCATAATAAATGGAGATGCACTTACCCCGTTTAACATCATTTGTGTTTGCAAGCAGTTCAAATATTCATCTTGCTTTGGGTTGCTAGACCTGGTGATACGAATAGTCAGTATCCAAATTGACAGTGAGCTCTTTTACCCCTTTTTCTTGTTGTCTGTGAGACACCCCTTTAACTGCCTCTGCAGATGGGACTGAAATGTCTGATGCTCAATAATAAAATCTTTGCCCTTGTTTGCATCTTGTATTAAATCAGCCCCAACAAGTAATGTTGAGATCTGACTGAAAGTGTTGCTCAAGTGCAGAGGAAATGGCTTTCTGCTGGAATTTACCTGATTTAGGGTGAAAATAAAGCAGTAGAGCAAGTCTGGAGTGACTGAAACACCTGGAAGAAGAGAAGAGATGGGCATAAAGAATTTCTTACTCTTGTTCTGGCCCCCAGTGCACAGATGGATGCCACTGGTGTGTGACACCTGCATGAACAGGTACACAGCCATTCTTTCTCAGGTTGCTTTTATACCTTTTAATTTTCACCATTTCAGTCTTACTGCACTTTAGAAGATTGTAGGCAAGAGGAAAAAGTGGGATTTTTTTCTCCAAGGGAAATGGGACAGTTGTGTAAGAAGTCTTAGAGGAATGTGTAAAACTTCTAGATAAAATCCACTGAACAGGTCTCAGGAACCTGAATATTTATTCTAATTTTTATACACCCATGCAAAGATTTTAAATAAAAATAAAAATATCAATTAACTTAATCTATTTTTTTAATAGAAGGCACCATGTCCATATAAAATTACAGGAAATTCAATTTTAAGTTCCGTGACTGCGGGAGTAGTTTCGTAAGTCTAAATAGTTTTGATGTTTGACTTCTGCAGAGACTCAAATTCCTTTTGGACTGGATTTTATCTTTCTTCTCCTACTTTTGTGTGGACCAGCTGCCCTTAAACTGCACGTGCACTGATCAAGGCGCTTGGTCTGTCCCATAGGGAAGGAAGTGGCAGATGGGATGAATACAGATCTTTGACTAATGTATGTCTTGTTTATGTTTATGTTTCTTGTTCTCAGGCATGTAGGCCCAAAGCTGCAAACCAGAGAATAAATCAGGGAATTCTTTAAATAGGGTTTAAAAGCTGCTTGAAAGGAGGGAAACTGCTCTGAGTACTTCCATTGTTCCTGCCTCCATTTGCAATCTAATGCCTAGTACTTAAATCTGTCTTAATTAAGGTTGTTTCCATTGAGGTGGAGAATGGCTTCATCTGTATTTCTGTTAATCACAGCACCATTAACTATTATAAAGATGTTTGCCTCAAACATATTAGTGGGTTTTTTTTTTTGTCCTGGAGGGAATTCCCATTGCCCCCCATGTCCCCCTACCCATACTGAGCAAACCACTAGGTGTGGAAGAATTAACATATAGAAAAGCTATATGGGATAAACTGTTATCTCTTCTAAAAACTTTTAAGCCTTTTACATGCTATCAGGGGACCAAGAATCAGGAAGAAGTTTGATAAATGAACATGGCCAGTGGAAAAAGCAAACAAACTAAAATAAGTAAACAAAATTAATAGATTATTAATTAGAGCTATTATGACATGCTACATAAAATAGGCCATAGGGCTTCTCCTGAAATAACCCCTTTGTCTTGGTAATTAGCTAAAACTGCATTTGACAATTATTTTCTATTTCTTTATTCAGTCTTATTTTTAAATTTGTTTGAATGAATGGAGAATCAACCATATCACTTATCGCAATTTTTTCATTATTACCTTTCCCATTAAAAATACAGATTTTATCCATCACCTCTATGAAATTAGCTTTCATTCATTAAGCCTTGTCATTAAGGAAATGCCTTAAAAAGGATTGGAAGGGCCTTCTGGTCCATCCTTCCTCTTCTTGGCAGAAGCAAACACCAGAAGTTTTCCTTGCCTGGGGGCAGGATTGACTCTATCTAAAGCATTCTTAACTAGAGTTGGTCTAAACTGTTCTTGAAAGACAAAAATGATTCTGTGATGCATAATCTGCCCAGTAGATCTATGCCAGTACTTTACTTATCTTCAGAAAGCTTTTTCCTCAGGCCTAACTGAAGCTCTATTTCAGAAGTATAAGCCTCTTACTGCTTGTTCTATCCATAATGAAGAAGGAAAACAGATTAGTTCCTTTTTTCTCTTCCAGGTGTCTCATGCAGTTAAAGATCTTGTGCCTGCTCTTCCCCCCACAATGATCAGCTCTCATGTGATAGAGTCAGAATTCCTGTACTACAAATTTTTACCAAGTTCTTAATTCTGTAATCATGATTCTGGTCTTTTTGGGAGTCTCTCCATATTTCCAATGCATATAGCAAGCCAGGAGATTTGTTTCTATTATCCATAAAAGAATATGGATCTAATTTTTACTGTTTTATATATTTTTTTATAAATGCACACCTATATTTATTGCTAATTAGCCTTTTGAATTATAATAAGATACTTAAATTGACTACATTAACCAAAGAGATCAAGTTCCCTTTTCTATAAATAAGGTTTGTCTTCATTGGGTGTAAATAAAATAGAGTATTCAGAGAACTGAATTCAAAAATTCCTTCAGAAGAGGGATATACTCTCCTATTTTGTCTCAGGATAATCATGAAAAGAAACAAGATCCAAGGTCTTATGAATTATTTCTTTGATGCTGTTGCAGGTCTGAAATTTGTTTTTCCCCCACAGTGTAAGAAAATCTTGCACCGAGTTGCCACCAAGTTTTGAGAAGTGAGGGCTTCATTTTTCACTAAAAGCACCATGCAGGTGGGCTTACAGTGGCTGGGAAATGCCATAAATATCTGCCAAGTTCATTAAACAGGCCCAGCCTCCAGCCCTTAATATTTTTGTCATTCAACTTTAGTCATTACCAAGATGTTCTACATTTTCACTTTATAGTCCTACATGAGCTGGCACAGGACTGACACATCTTTGGGAAGAGCTATTTCTAAGGTGAGATAAACCTTATCTGATACTTTAAATAGTGCTGTAAGAGGTGAAGGAGGGGGAGATGAGGCTTTGGAAGTTCCTTCTTTAGACTGCTCTCAATTTCTGAAGGTAACTTCAGAAGTTCTTGCAAGATTGTGGTCACGATCAAGGATTAGATTGAAGGCAGGGTCACAGAAGGAGCAGGAATAGCAGGAGAAGAAGGTGTCTGAAGCCATTTGAATAAAGTGGGAGTATTTTTGAGGAAGTATTCAAGTAAAGAAAGATGTGGAGCAAAGGAAGGAAAATGAAGTGTCTGTTCTATGAAGCATTTGAATCAAGAACAAGGATAGATGTGATATTTGGAAGTTGCTATGGAAAAGAGCACTTGGATCCTCCACAGGAGTTGGTATCTCTGTAACACCTCCAGAAAGAGCTATAAACATATTTCTTCTAACTTCCCCATGATACCTCAAAGAGATCAGCTTACCTCAGGCCATCAAATATTTTCCCTCCCTGTATAACCTGCGACCAATTTCAAACCAGCAGCTCAGTGTACTAACATGTCAGAAGCTTAAAAGCTGCCTGAGAGGAGATCATGAGAAATTAATGGCAACTCAAGTTCCTGAAGTAGCAGGAGATTTGTTAGATGAAAATTCACAAGTGAAACATCTCTTTTGCTGTGAACACCCCATTTCAGGGTCTGATCCTGACTGTCACATTTTCTGCTCACTGTTTCATCTCTTCCTACAGCTAAACCTTTCATCTAAACTTCCCTCTTAGGGACAGACCTTATCTGCCAGCCTGCATAGTTTGAAACTGAATAATTTCCTCCTTTAATTTCTATCTTCACCTTGATGATATTTATAGACTAAGACCATGTTGCCCCCTAGTTTTTACTCTTCCAGACTCCATACATTTAGCTCCCTCACCTTTATGTCTTATGATTTTCTACTTCTTACATTGGTTTTGTTTCTTGATTTTTTATTTCCCTA
>NW_005054516.1:889594-987277 GCF_000277835.1 Geospiza fortis
TTTAACCCAATTTGTTACAAGTAATGATTATTATGAAGTTCTCAGTTATGAAGTCTCCTGAAATCTCTGTGCTGAGAGCTCCTTCACAGCTCCTTTACAGTTCATGTGTCCATATTCGTGTCATGAAATTTTACAAAAAGGTAGATAAATAGAAGTTATTAGGATCTTTGCAAAGGATGTCATCAAATATTTCATCTGTATTACCCAGAAAACTGCAACCATTATCTAATAGTCTCTTCCAGCTTTAAATTCAGTGAAAGGTATCAAATCCCTTGTATGAAAACTCCCATAGCGGATTTAACAGTTTAGATATAATTTTTAAGCTTCAAAGGTTGTGATAGGAAAGATTGGTCTTCCTCTTGCTTGTTTAATGATGTGTAAGAAGTTGATGAATTCTGGTAGTGAACCAGTTGATGATGCCACTTTAAGGTCTTAAACATTTAGCTCAAAAAGTAATATTCCATTTTTATAATGTTGTTTACACCTGACTAAAATCTCACTGTCAGACTGAGAAAAATTGACTTGATACAAGTATTGGGAGGTTTTTACAAAAACAAGTAAAGAAAAAGAAATTTAATATTGAACAAGTGCGTAATTAGCATTACATCTAAAAGTTTTAAATTAAAAAATATTCTTCACAAACTTAATACACTTGGAACAGGAAGTCTCTAAACTCTTATTTATGGGATACATTTGGATCACAACCTGAGAGTGAAACTGTGTGAATTAGACTACAATTTCAAGTTTCTTTTGTTTTCTGTGACACCTGACTGGCTGTGAACAACCCAATTGTTTACATTAAAAGATTGTCTCCCTGCTGGTAGAGATGTTTTCTTAATGATAAATGCTGAGATACATGAAGCACTACCACACAAGGGTAATGCAAAAATGCCATCAGAAATGTCCTGCCCTATGTGAGGAACAGTCCAGCAGGTCCCACACATAAAATCATTTCTAATACCCATAAAACCAATTTCTACACTTTGCCTGTCCATCAACAGATTCAAATGAAGTGGATTTTAAAGCACAATGCAGAGAATATAGTGGTTAGGTAAATAAGCAGTGTATGGCAGACTTGGGTTCTCCTGTCGTACTTCATGTCAGAAATCTTTGAGAGATGTCTGTGTCCTTTTACCTGTGACCTTTACAATACTAGGAGTTAATTTATTAGAGCCAGGAAGTGCTGTTATCACTATTTGTTCATGTAGATCCAAGACTATTTAAGCAGAACAAATAATGGTCAAGAAATTAAAATAATAGAATAATAAAGTCATGGAGTGGTTTGGGCTGGAAGAGACCTTAAAGATCCTCTCATTGCAAACCTCTGCCATGGTCAGGGACACCTTCCACTACCCCAGGTTACTCAGAGCCCTGTCCAGCCTGGCTTTGGACACTTCCAGGGATCCAGGGACAGCCACAGCTTCTCTGGGCACCCTGTGCCAGGGACTCACCGCCCTCACAGAGAAGAATCTCTTGTAAGAAGTTCACTTACAGTCTTTCAAGTGCCTCAAGAGTGCTATGCAGAAAAATCAGCTCAGGTCATTGCCCAGGAACTCAATAACATATTTTGTGGTTTATCTTGGGCCCCTTTAACTGTGCAAGGAATATCTAATATTAGTACTGATGAGAGCAGCACAGCACTGTGGAACAAGGAGTATAAGGCAAACACTGAGGCTCTGGTTGAATACCTGATGATTTGATTAAACTAGTCATTTGTTTATGGGATTTAGTTTTATTTGTGTGGTAAATTTGGATAGATGGCCTGTCAGCTTGATAAGGTTACTTTTTAAACTTTATTTTAGCCATAATGTATTCTGTTCTAGGAGTTTAGAATATGATTTAGAACTTCAAAATGTAAACCCCTTGAAAGACAGTGAAGGGTGAAATGGTGGAAACACATGGAAAGGTGAAAATTGGTTCATGGATAAAGCCATGGACCCAGGAGACCTGGTGCATTTCTAGCTCTGGCACACTTCTTTGTGACTCTCAGGCTATGACACTTCCTTGTCTGTGCATCAGTGTCCACTTGCAAATGGAAACAATAATCCTCACATCAGTCAAATCCTTCTTCCTTTCCCTTCCATGTTACAAAAACATTAGGGCAGGACAATATTTGAAGATGTGTTTGTGCCTTACTCATCACAGAGAGTCCTTCAAACACTTCTGTAATGTGAGTACAAATGAGTAAATACATCCACCTCATCTTTCTGGGAGGGATCTTAATTGCAAGCTTTTTCAGGAACCTCTGTGTTTTTCATTTTTGTGAGTACAATCAGGCTTTAAGGACAGGAAAAAAGAAAATAAGGGCACTTTAGAAACAACCATTGAAAACTCTAAGTGGTGTTAGAGGAAGGCAGATTTACTTAGGAAACTCGAGTGAAAAGAAGCTTTCTGACAAGAAAAGGACTTAACAGGATACTTTGGTTTCTTTTTTCTGTTTTTGGTAGCACTTTTTCAGAAGAGTTTAATTACCAGGTTGATTAGAAGGAAGGAATTTGTGTTCATAAATGGCACTTATAAAAATCATCATTTTCTTCTTGGTCTCTGAATGAAAGATGGTCTCTGATGCCAGTTTAACTATGAGCAATTGAATAAAAGAGCAAAATATACTACCTGGTAATGGAATCATTATGGTCTACAGAACACCCATATGAAATCAGCTGAAATGTATTTCTTCTGCTCAACAAAACCAAAGTTTTTATAAATTTTATAATTATAACTTTGCATCTACAGAGGGATATTTTTATTAATTATGAAAATGACACATTAATACTCTGTAGAGCAGTGTTATAATCAGTGTTCAGGAGCCAGCAATTATGTGCAGTTGCTCTTTAGCAATGTGCATTCTCCTGTAAGGGACTCTCCATGAGAGTTTCAGTCCTTAAATCAGCTTTCAGTACTCAAATAGAGAAAGTTTATTTGACTTTCTACATCAGATGGGATGCACTTACTGCTGACAATTACACACAATTTTTTGCACTAAACAGAGGCAGCAGGTTAGGAAGCAGCAGAGCAGCTGATGGGAGGAGCACAGGTGCCTCCTTACCCTGAACATGTACAGTACCTCCAGCAGTCTTGGAGCTAACTCTGAGTTTGTGAGGTAACAGTGACACAGCCAGAGCAGCCCAGATCATTGCAAATTCATGAAAATTGCAGAAAACAGGATTGTACAGCTTTTTCTGTATCCATACATTGGTGTCTTTACACTCAACTTAAGGCAGGAAGAGAAAAACATATTTCTTTTTTCCCTCTGCTGTGCAACTCACACCTACTGTTTCTTTAAATGACTGTGTGACACAGTGACATCTATGAAAATCACCAAATCAGAGTCCAAAACCTAGTTTGGATTGATAAACTGACTTATATTTTGCCTTATGGTCAATGCTTTCTCATTACCTTGCTGTTTTCTTTCACTAAATGCGTTTTGTGAGTAAATGTTTTCCCCTGTTGGGAACAATGTGATATTGTTAGAGCCCTTGATCTGTTTTGTCTTCAGCCTCACATTTCTCTGCTTTCTGATTGCCTGGTTTTGTGTGCACTGCTGGGTCTTCTCTCATCATTGCCTGTCTTGGATATTGTCTTATTCTCTAGATTTCTTCATCTTCCTCTTCCCCCTTCTCATATTCAAACAGTGCCTGTAATGTTATTCAGTTAATATCCTGTTCCCCACTGTGCCTGAATTTCCACTTCTTAGGAAAACAATGGCTCCCTTCTGCAGGCAACCACTGGTTTCATGTGCATGAAAAATAAATTCAGCTTTCAGCACAGCACAGATACTTTCTTCTGCTGCTGTGAGGCAGCCTCTGTAATACCACCTTACACATCAGAATCTACCTGAGTCTGTCCAGTGGTGGGCATGCAACAGAAATTTTTATTTCATTTTTTTGGAAGTGTCCCCAGGCACTTCTACCAGCTGCAGCAGGACAAGAATAAGAATATGGACAGTCCAGAGTGTGTCCCTCTTCTCCTTTCACTTATGAGTGTGTGCTGCCTCTCTTGCACAGCTGTGTTTCCCAGCCAGTGGGTTGTTGAGATGAAGAATCACAGTGGTGGCTCATGGGGAGTAGCAGTTTAGGGAAAAAATGGGTGGGAGAGACAGTATTGTGATTCAGAATATGAAAAAAACACAGAAATTAAATGCCTTTTTTTGCTTAGCTCTTCTTGGAAATGCCTACTCCAAGATATCTCTGCAAACCAACATAATTTAGAAAAGAGGCAGCAGCAGTGAGAAATTAAGGGCTAACAAGGGAAGCTGAATATGCACGTGACAGTGAGGTGCTGCAAGAGTTGGCCAGTGTGAAAGCTCTCCCTCTTCTATGAAGAAAACAGCAGTTAGAAGAGAAAATATCAATGTTGCACTCTACTCAAACAGTCTAGAAAGAAATGTGAAAGAGAAGAAGGCGATTGAAAACAGTGAACACCATTTCCAAGGACAGCTCAGGCTTGTTTATCCTGATCTCCTTGTGTGGCTGGAAATACGAACAAAGATCTTCGTGCCATGTTTGCATGCACGTGTTTTATCACTGTATTTGTAGTCCTGTACAGCTCAGATGACTGTGAAGTCACATGCTAGAAAATGAGTTGTGTAAAAGTTGAATTTAAGTAACCTTTGAAGGCTTGTTGGCTTTGGTGAATTTATTTTACTTTTTTTCGCCTTAGACCTGGCTGGAGTTTGGACCTGTAAGTTCAGCCTTTGCTAAAATGTTAGTCAAAGTGTGCCTGATGGAAACACTGACCAACAGCTGAGTGGGCTAAGATATTAATGAAGCAGGAAGAACAGGAGAGGGAGAGAATAAAACAAATGTCATTATGGGATATTGTGGGATATTCACATTCTCTGAAAAATCCCTTCACCCAGGATTTTTCTCCTGGGAAGCTGAGAAGCCTCAGAGAAAAGGAAAACAATTCTTATCTCATTTGCTTCTCCTGTGTTGTGCTCATGTGGAATGTGTTTGGAGATTGTTTACCCACAGGTGATTGTTCCATTGCATTCTGGTGTGAGTTGTTTTCACTCTTTGGCCAATCAGGGCCAAGCTGTGTCGGGACTCTGGAGAGAGTCACGAGTTTCCATTATTATCTTTTTAGCCTTCTGTAAGTATCCTTTCTGTATTCTTTAGTATAGTGTAGTATTCTTTAATACAATATAGCATTATAAAGTAATAAATTAGCCTTCTGAGAACATGGAGTCAGATCCATCATTCGTGCCTTCATCGGGGCATCTCCTGCAAATACAAGAGGATACCAGGTGTTTCTGTGACCATGGAATACATCCTTGTGAATGTCCCAGAAAAATTATAGATGTAACACTACTGCATTCGTTGATCAGTACAATTCTGTAAGAGAAGTTAGAGATATCATATATTCAGTTTCATGCTGAGGAGTGTCAGCCTCTGTAGAGATGAATGAGTGACTGTTTCTATCTGTCTGAGCACTGTTCCTGTGTGCTCCCTGTGGTGCCCTGTGGACCCAAAGGTACCATGAGAGAATTTAATTCAAAGTGCCCAAGGTAATACAGAATGTGCGCTGCAGTTGAGCAGCCAGTTCTTTTCTATGTGACAGCAGAGCTGCTGTGGAGCTCAAGGGCATGGGGGCATAAAGGTGGCTGAGTGGACTTTGGAGACAACCTAGCCTGTTACAGTCAATGTCCATACTCTTCCTGGGATAGAATGTGTAGAAAACCATTTTGTCTGCTGTGTCTAGGTTTAATCTTGAAGAAAACTAGCTGGTTTCCCAAGTCAATTAGCATGTACCCAGCCAGGTATGTCAGAATCAGGAGACCAGAACTGAAGAA
The DNA here is from genome assembly GCF_000277835.1 of Geospiza fortis. Taxonomy (NCBI): domain Eukaryota; kingdom Metazoa; phylum Chordata; class Aves; order Passeriformes; family Thraupidae; genus Geospiza; species Geospiza fortis. The sequence continues at coordinate 895,386 of NW_005054516.1, forward strand.
TGAAATGCAAAGTTCCCCACTCACAGTCTACACACAGCTCTGAGCATATCTTTTGGAGCAAAGAGATTTGAACTTTGCCCATTTTTCTATTACACGTGGAAAACACTGCTAATAAAAATAATTTGTCTCAAATTTATTTCCTGAGATCAGCAAATCACCAGAACCCTTCAGTTAATACAGGATGAGCTCAGAATTTTTTTTCTTTGGGCAAAAAGTACAATGAAATTCTCTTTATCAAAATAGTATTCATAGAATCAAAGAATGATTTGTGTTGGAAGGAAGCAGAATATCATTTACCTGCAGGACCCCTTATTACAGCTCAGCCAGGTATTCTCAGTTGTGCCACCAAAGTCATGCCCTTGTCAAGTCCTCTAAAAGCAGAATGCCACATGTTGTCATGACAATATCCAGCAGCATCGCTGAATGAGGGAATGCAAATCTGGATGTTCATGCAAGACTGAGTTACACATTGTTGCTGAGTTAAATCAGGTGCTAATTTAGCAAGGGAAGTGCAATAGGTGAGGATTCTGCTCTGCGTGTTGCGAATTACGGATTGACATTTCTCAGAGTTTCACCCCTGCCCATGTTTGTGTTTAATTGGAATTCCCCACAGGTGTGACTGCAGTCACTGTAGCCTGTGGGACCACGCTGAAGTGCCAAATTTAATTATGGCTTAATGTGACCGTGTTATAAGTTTCTACATCTGTCAGACAACTTGCTTCCTTCCTTGCTGCTTCTGCTGTTTTTAAAGCTTTCTAAATTGTCTTTGCTTTGCTGCAGAATACGTTCAGAATTTTTATATCCCTAACAGAGAAAAGAGGTAGCATTTCATTAAAATCAGCAGTGCAACTGGCCTATATTGATTCAGTGGCACTTACTATTTAGATAATAATTTAAGAGACCTTGCTGTAGTTTATGAAGGAAATATTTATCAGAATCCTTAATTAATGGCTGATGAAAATTATGTGCCCAAGGCTCATAGCACTTGTTCATAATATAAAAAAAAGAAGCCTCATTTAATTGAGCTTGAACCAGAGTTGCTGGTCCCTGGGATGTACTGCGCGTAATCTAATTATTTTAAACCTTGCTTTATAGGGCAGTGTACTTTACTTAAAACTAGAGCCATATTAATTTATGAATATGAGAGTTTTTTTATTCTCTGTTTATCTGTATATCATCCCCAATTCATTACACATGTACTCACAAGAGTTTTCCTTGTACAGTTTGTTACTATTTTATTGACACCCTGTAGTGTCAGGACATTACAGTAAAACATTATAAAGCATCATCTGGTGATAAGGATTCTTCCATTTCCATTGTTCATCACAGTCATGTCCAACAGATGTCATATAATCATTCATTTTACACAAATTTTCCATGTGCAAGTCATGTACCAAACTCATAAAAAGCAATCTGGGCTCTTTTCATAATGTTGCCAGAGATGGGATTATTTGGATTGATAGGGTGGATTTATTCCATTCTAAAATTAATATATGGAGTATGTAGCTCTATAATTTAATGGCTGAAGCTTGATAGAAATCATTTTATATGTTGCTTTTGATATTCTAATCACATATATATGGACATGATCAATAGCATTAGCAACATACCAAACTCAGAGAGGGTCACAGGCCATGGAGAGGAATCTCATGCTGATATCAAACTGGGTGAATTTCTCTCAGGAAGAGCATATATTTTTCCCTGAAATGTAGAAAGAGACTGAGAATATAGCTAAAAGAAAATATTTCAGGTGGTCAGAGGGGAACACTACTGTGAGTGTCTAGAATGAAAAGGGAGACTCTGGAGTAAGGAAAAAATATGAAATATTTTCTCACTGCCTTTAAATGATTTATTGCATCCTAAGGGTCCTATTAAAACTTTATACACAGATGCCATCTCACTTTCACTCTTATTTAAAATTTCCTCAGATACATTCTTTTTTTCTCCCCACAATTTTTTCCAAGGCAGAATTAATGGATTTTGTACATTTTCTGGGATTTCTGGATGTCCTCCCCATCAGACACTGTGATCAGAGTGAGGGAACTCTGGAAATTGTTGATTTAGCTGCTACAAATGCAGCCTGAAACAGAGAGCATCTCCAAACATTCCCCGTCAAAAATTAGCTAAAGTGGAAGTGCTGCAGGATTTTGAATGAACCTTGCTCCTTCTCGGGTGGGAACTGGAAAAAGCAAATCTGTTCTAGGTCCAGGCTGACACACTCTCACTTTTTGGTGCTCCTGCAGGAGGCAAGTTGAATTTGTGTCAGAGTAAATCTGTTCCTCATTTCCTTTCAGCTGTCCATTAGAGATTACCTCCCCAAGCCCCCTCCTCCAGCATAAAAAAATGTTCTTCATGCAATCACATTAATGAAGAGATTAATAATACTCTGGGAACTCCGGAAACTGCCTGCCCCAACCCTCGCACCATTCATTCCAGAATCCTCTGCTATGAGAAAATCCTTGGATATCTGATCAGATGTGCAATATCTCCACCCACCTTACAATTTTATAAATACCTCCTTTTTTCCCCTCTGTTTTTTGTTTGTTTGGTTGGTTGGTTGTTTTGGTTTGGTTTTGGTGGAGATTTTTGTCTATTTCTTTTGGGGCTTGGGGTTTTGTTTCTTTGGCTTTTTTTTTTTTGTTTGTTTCTTCCCCTTTGGTTTTTATTAGAACTATTGGATGTGGGGGGATAGAATGTAAGAAAATAAAGTTAGTGCAGAAGGTGATCTCATACCTGAAGAGTTGCAGCTGCACTAATTACCAAAGATTAGGAACAGGCCTGCCCTTAACTGGCCACAGCTGTGTCCAATAAGGATGAGTGCTATAAAAGAGTGGGTTAGGTGGGTGAAAGGGGAGCTGGAGTTTGTTGATGGTGCTGTGAAGATGGAGAGTCAATGCTGTGAGGAGATGCCCATGAGAAATCACCAAGAAGGTATAGAACTTTTGAAACATGATGGCAACAATTGAGTTGAATTTATGCCCTATGTTCGCATGAACAGAAGCAGTAATAAGAAGACGACTACTACTGGTATCCCTCAGAAATTAATCTGTTAATTCCTTAAAGTTTGCATTCTCAGAGCCCTCTTCTCCCTCAGTTTCTTGAGTCATCAGTGGTTCTGTTGGGACTTTTGGGTCACAGTGACAACACAGCAGCTGCCTTCCCAGTCAGCGAAAACATTCCTGGCCAAAATATTTGAGGCAATCACTTTGCTCTCATGCAGATAATGTATCACAGGCAAACAGTCCCATTTTTGTTGGCTTCACCTCCTGTGGGCTGTTCACAGAGATGAAATATCAAGCAGTATGGACATGCAAAGACCAAAATAAGTGTCTTCCTCTGTTGGGTTTTGTCTGTGAGTAGTTACAATAGGTGGGGTTTAACTGATGCTGGCCCAAGGCTTTGTAAGGTCTGTATGGTTAAGGCTGCACATTTGCCTTTATCTTAGAAGAAGCTTCAACTAAATTGTGGAATATTTTCTTTCTACTCACAGGCTGTGGAATTTAGCCAAGAATGGGCTTTTTTTTTTTTTTTTTAATTCCTAAAACTAGCTCTTTCCTGAAAGATTATTATAGCTACTCTGAGGAAGCTTACTGTGTACAAAGGGAGCAGAGACATCCAAATCCCTAGTCCTGTGTTAACCCAAGACCAGGAGCAGGGGCAGCATGGATGTGCTGAACTGCTCTGGAATCTCTGTATTTGCAGCTTTCACCAGATTCAGCAAAGGGATTTAGTGCCAGAGTCAGTGTTATGTTAATGTGACTGACAGATGTTAGGCCTAACTTGCCTATGTGAGCTGTGCACTTGGTGAAATTCTCTGTTTGAACATTGGGAAGCTGGAGTGGATGTTTCTCTGTCAGAAATGTATCCTTTGATACTTTGCATTTCACCTGACAACAGCGTGTGTTCTGCATGCATGAGGATTTCTTTGGAAACATCCTTCTTGCCTGATGTGGGACATTCTGCTGGGAGCGTGGGGCAAGCTTCTTGCCAGAAACACTTGCTGATCCAAGTGGTACTTCTGATTTCTATCCCAGGTCCAAACCTGTCCTGCTTAGAGTCTGTTGGATGGAGGAATTAATGTGCTTTTTTACTTCCCTGCTCCAAACTTCTCGGCTGGTATTTAGAAGGCACTTCTACATCATTCCAGCTCCTCTCCCATTTTATATGCAACAGTAGTGCACACAGTACCAGTGTAGGTGCTTTTCCAAAAATCTTAATGGTTCTGCAGATCCGCTGGAGTCCTCAAGTAACAAGTGAACAGCAATAGAGCAGAAGTAGGTGGGAATACCTTGGACTACATTTTAAATTAAAACTAATTTTTGAAGAGAAATCCTGTTGATGATAGTTCCTACTGTGAAAAATGTTGTTCTATTGGTAAATTGACTTTGCTTGTTAATAGTTTGGGTGTATTAATCACCTTTGTTATTAAAAACATTATTTTCTCTCATTGTATCTTTTAGTTAAAATGAGAGTTTAAATGGACCTATATTCAAATTAAAAGTGAAAATGTTTAATCCCTGGACAGGCTACCAAGGTTAGGGCAGATTCTCTATATCCTGATAGTATTTATATCCAGGACACCTGGATATAAAAGCCATTAAAAAAACCCATATATAATAAACAAGGACACCAGGTTTCCTTGTGTTCAGAAATATATTTTAGACACACACAGTGTTTCCTCATTGAGTTCAAAAGTGGCACAAAGGTGAAGTACAAGTGTTGGTAGCATATAAGTAATCAAAATAAATTTTAAAAGTGTTTCTTATGATCTGTATATCCCTGGAGCCACAAGAACTACTGACAGTATTTGTATACCCATTCCAGAAACTTTCATACAGAATTATGTGGTTATAAATTGGTAAATAAAACATTCTGGTCTCTGTGTTTTTTTGGGTTTGTTTTGTTTTTTGGGTTTTTTTTTGCATAACTCAACTTCATGGTCTGTTTCTTCATCATTCTCCACAGAGCTTCCTTTTGTAACAAAGTGCTAAAAACTTAATTCTGATATATATTTTAAATGTATTTTAATATTTATCACATACCCTTGTTAGTACTTGTCACGCATAATGACATGTTTCCACAGTTCAGCAACCTACTTAAGAATGTGTTGAGTTTGAAACACTCCAAGTGTCCCAAAACAGATGAGAATGAAGCTGAATTTCATGCAGAATCAGGACCATAATCATGTTTACATTAAATGAAGTTATGCTTTCACCTCTTGTGCTGCACGGGCATTAATTGTCCATGAAATCTTTCCGTTTCCCTCAGAATGTGATTTTGTGTAAGTGCCTTGCATCCATTCATGCTCTTGCTGCTTCTTCATAAGTTCAGGGTAATTTCTTTGATCAGTAATAGCTTCTTCACACGGCTCCTGCCTTCTGTTTAACTAAGATCCATTACCTTTGCAAAGAGGCTGCTTGGTTGATCCATTTATTTTTGTATTCTTTAGAGTATTTTCATGTTTTTGAACATGAGTCCATCCTTATCACTCATCTGCATTTAAAAAATTTCACTTGATGTGTGCTATATCGTTTCTGGTTGGAAAATGTTGCAGCACATGCAGCTTGTATGTGTGAAACATAGATACTTGTGAATATTTTAATTTTTTGCCTTATATTTGATAACTGAAGGATTATACCTTGTTTTGTAAAAACTTCTCTAGGGTAAAATGTTGGGTTTTTGGTGGTTCCCATGAGTAGCAGCTTGTTTTGATTGCTTTACTTTATATTTATGTAGTATTTGTGAAATCAGAATTAAAATTCTGACTAGCTGGTGTCATCAGATTAACCAGCTGCACTGTGGAAATGCTCTTGATGGCAGTGCACGTGTGAACATGACCTTTGATGTTTGCTGTAATATATAGACGCGTATTTGAAAGCAGCAAGAATTAGAACTATGGTCCTCATTTTGGGGAAGCGGTTGAACAGTCCTTCTCTGGACATCTGTCTCTCAAGTATTAATTCCTACCCATCATCAAGAGATGCCATTTAGACAAAAGCATAAATTGGATGGAATATTCCTTTTCCATAAGTGCCATAACTCCAAGTGCCTCCTTGATGGAGTTATTTATAGAGAGCTCCCCACCACTTCTACTTTTGCGTGAACAGAAGAAAAAATAGAAATTAGTAATCACCCTCTTCAGGATGGGGTTAAGAGTTTGCCCAGAGAAAATGATTTCTAGCAAAATCTGTTTGACTGCAAGTCAGAAGAAATAGAATTTGATGTTACTGCAAAAAAATTACTACAAGCATTGCTGCTTTCTTTTTCAGTTCAAAGATGTCCTCATTAGCACCACTGTCACTAAGATACGTGGCATACAAATCACAGCTTTATATCTATATGAAATATTTATATGCAGAATGTTTTCCTCCCATTTTAATTAGAGGTACTTAGCTAATCATCAATATATCTCTGCCTGTGTGTAGCACAGTGCCCCTCCCAGCCCCAGGTGGGTGGAGGTTTGATATTGAAAGGTAGGCTCCAGTGCTGTTCCAGTAGTTGGGATCAGCCAAAGCACCAGAGTGATTGTACAACCCTCAGAACATCTTTCCTAGGGCCTGAGAATTCCCTTCTTCATCTGCCATTCCCCTCCTGAGGCAGCTCTCAGGAAGGTCATTGTAAAATATTCGGTCTGAGCAACACAGGATTTATTCTGGCCACAATGCAAAGAAACAGAAATCACTCAGCCAGCCTCAGACCAATTAGTTTCACCTGGTTTTTATCTTTCTGCATAACTAAGATTAAAAAATTATAATAATAATACATAGGAATGTTAAAGTTAGTTGCTGATTATGTGGTATGTGAAAATATTCAGAATTATAAAAATGAAAATAGCCATCTTAATTATAAATTAAAAAAGCAAAAATTTTTGCGTAAGGTTTCGCCCAAGAAAGAGGAAAATATGAGAACAGTAATGAGGAACCAACCAAACAAAAAAGAATGGCCAAAAAATGGCAGTCACGAATGTAATGAGAAAAATTCACCAGATAAAGCCATATGGAGCATTCTGGGGGGGGAAAAGTCTCAGTCTGGAGGGACACCATACGCACATCTGCAATATGAAGTTACAGGGTGTTTAAAATCAAGCTTAGTGTAACTATTAATATCTTTTTGTCTGTGTCTGTTTTATAAACAATTAATTATGTGTGCATTTTTGGTATTCTAACCACACTCTCCTGTAATTGGTGTGTTGAATCCATTCCACACATTGGGTATAATCCTTATTTGCATTTCATCTTTCATTTGGAAAGAGAGTTTGGATGACATTAATTGATGTTTTCAGAGACTCATACATTCCTGTTTCTTTTGAAAAACATACGCTCTAGAGAGACTCTTTTAGAGAGATGCTTTTGAGTTGAAACAGTGACAGGCACAAAAAAGAGTGGAAGGTGGGATTTAAGCTGTTAAACTGAGTGAATTTTTGCTAGAAATCAAGTTCTTCATTTGGCAGAGGCAGCACTGGTTCAAGTAAAGGTACAGGAGTTCTTCCTTCAGCTCATGCTTTTCACACAGATGCCTGCAGTCTCCCTAGCAAATTTAACTGCTCTGTGCCTCAATTTTCCTCTATAAAATGTGTATTAGTTACGCACTGCATGCATGCATGTAATATTTACAAACATAAATAGAGTAGATGTTTACATATGCAAATACACACATGAAAATCATGGATTTCAGCACAACTGATGGAATTCAGTGACTGAGTGGATGTTGCTGTGCGTTTTTACAGGGTGTTTCATGTGTTGCAAAGCATGTTAGAACAGGGGAAGTTCCTGTATGACAGGGAGGCAAATACTCTTCACCTTGAAGATTTAACACTGGAAAAGGGCTCCAAAACACAGCTTACAGGTTTGGGATTTGAACTCGGACATATCTTGTCCAGCTTTGGATAATTAGTTCCCCTTTGGTGTAGAAGTAGTGATGTACCTGCATTGGAAATATTCTCATTCTAATTCATGAAAATCCTCTGTTTCGCAATCTTTACAGTGAGCCAGTTCTTCCCTGGACATGGCACTGCACAGAGGATAGAGGGAATCACAAAATCAGGTTTACAGCCTCCTGGACCAAAATGTTGCTCCACATGGCAAAGACTAAACAGGGATGCTCAAGGTAAAGCACCCAAGCTCTGTGGACAGTGCAAATGTGACATTTTCATCAATTCCAGTTTGAAAAGATGGGCTGCATTTTAACATGTGTGAGAAATGGATTTGTAAGGAATTCTAAAGACTGACTGAAAGCTCACACAGTCTTGTTCGTGTGCATGCAAACACTGAGATAAGGTGTGCTGACTTAGGAAGGCCACGGAATAGAGATGACATGGTTGAGAGATTGAACTAGAAACAAGTTTCAAAATAGAGCCTTGCAAAAAGACCAGATATTTTAGAGAATTAGAACTGTGAAAGATGCATTGTAGCAGGACCACGTGGGGTAAAAATATAGGTGATTGTTGTTAAAAGTATTAGCAGCATTATGTAGCAAAAGCTAATAGGCTGAAAAACATTTACAAGGTATTGTAACCAGGAAATAGGCTGGCTTCTGATAGAATGGCACAGAGCTTTGCATCTCTTATGTCTCACCCTTCAACAAGACTGGTAATGGAATAAAATCTTTAAAAACACCTCTCAGGTGCCCTGTGGTGGTGTTCGCAGGGGTCTCAGGACCAGGGAAGAGATGAGGATCTGACTCCATGTTTCAGAAGGCTTAATTTATTATTTTATTTTATATATATATATATATATTATATTATATTAAAACTATTTTAAAAGAATAGAAGAAAGGATTTCATCAGAAGGCTAGCAAGCAAGAAGAAGAATGAAAACAAAAGCTTGTGTCTCACCAAGAGTCTGAGACAGCTGGACTGTGATTGGCCATTAATTAGAAACAATCAACATGGACCAATCACAGATGCACCTGTTGCATTCCACAGCAGCAGATAATCATTGTTTACATTTTGTTTCTGAGGCCTCTCGGCTTCTCAGGAGAAAAAATCCTAAGGAAGGGATTTTTCATAAAACATGTCTGTGACATTGCCCCATCTCTAAAAAGCTGGGAAAACCAGCAAACATGTATTTATGTTTCAAAAGGTGGAGAAAAACAAACTTTGTTCAAAAGTTTGGATGTGATGGAGGACCCTAAAAAATCCCATTTGTTTGATACCATATAAGAATTTTGGGTTAGCCAAAATTGGTGCTTAAGTGGTGTTTCAGTTCAACAATTTTTAAACTAATTAAATTTGATCAGCAGACTGGAAATTCTGATGTCTTCACCATGCAAGGACTGATTGTAGAGTTCATCACTGACATGTTTTGTGTCTGTGCTGGATCATCACCTGGTGGTGGCTGTTACAGGTTTGCATACCAAAGGCATTTAAAATCTTGGCTCACATTCAAGAGCCTGAACAAGCAGCTTGGGCTAATCAATAGTGAAACATTTCAAATACTTGTTTCTGCTCACTGTAATAGCCATGGTAGTTGTAGGAAGAAAGTCAGTCCTGACCTTTTTAATGGATTATTCACTGTAGCAGAAGGAATAGGACAGCCTTGAAATGGGTGATCATAGATTTCACATTTGCACAATTTCACTAAAATGTATGTATTCATTAACTGAAGGGGAAAATGTGGGGATTTAATAGCAATAACATATGTTTAAAGAACTTTCCAATGCCATCTAAATCCTGGCCAAATTACTTTGAAAGTCTAGAGTTTAATAGTAACAATTTCATATGCTGCTACTGAAATTCAAAATACAACAGTAAGATAAAAATTAAGTGAACTCATAAAAGACTGTAATACTAATTAATGTGCATTCTAGTATTTAAATCTCTAAGTCTCCATGACTTCATACTATTTGTACTGGAGATGGTTTGATATTCTCATGGTAGGAATAAAGCAGTATAAAATATAAGCATTTTGAATATGATTGCTAACAAGGCAATAGCAAAACTTCAGGTGAAATATAGCATCTGGGAAAACACATAGAAAGATGTAGGTATAAATACAAGTTTCAATATAATATTCCTCTGTATCTTGGAGAAAATCATGCTGATAAAACTGGAGATAGTGGATGATGTGGGAGAATTACTCCAGGATGAGACACTAAACAAATGGGAACAACGTATTTAAGCAGAAATATTCTAATTGCTTACTGCAGTTTTATGTTATTGGAAAGTGTCTGGTCATTTCAGCACCAGACTTAGCACATAAAATTTTATTGGAGGTTTTTATACAGCTGGTGTTAAAAAGGAAGAGAATTTATTGAAACCAATGAAGTATACTCCTCTGGATGGTTTTTTTCCCCCTCATATACACCAGTTTTACATCATTGTAATTCCTCAGGTGTCAGAGGGGTTACTCTTGATTTCCACTGGGATAAAAGAAGGAAGACTCATGACCCTCCCTTCCTATGTTTTTATACAGCTGCAGAATTCTTGCTATTTAAAAGCCATGATGGAAAAGAACAGTGAAGGGCTTTTGGTTTATTGCTTTATTCTCACATTAAAACATTTTCACATTTTATGGACTTCGCTGGGATTTTTGTTAAGAATGTTGAGTATCTAAACCAGCTGATCTCATTCTTTGAACAGAGTCCCTCCTAGAGTAAGAAAAAAAATGTAATGTGCATGTTTTAGCACCATGCTGAAAATGCAGAATAGGTCTTTCAAGCTGTGGATGGTTTAGTTGCTTGGAAAAAATTGATATATATTTAACTGAATTAATTTGTTTGTGCCTTAGTATCAAGCTGTGATATGAATGTAATATTTAACAACAAGCATTCAGAAACCTTGTTGGATGCTGTCATGGATGGAGTGACGCATTTCACTCCCAAGAGAGAAGTAGCAACATGTTTATTGATAGAAAACAGTGATTTAACAAAGTTTGATAATAAATGAAACAGTCTTTTAGCAAGGTGTAATTGCAAGGTACACTGGATTATTCACTGCATAGGGGACAGGGTGAGACAATGCAGTCAGGGAGATCCTGCCATTGAGTCATGAGGTCCAGAAAGGATGTTCTTGCTTTCTGAATGCCTTCTTAGTGAGGAGTTTAGGTTTAGCTGGATCCAGACTTAGTCCCAGACTTGTCCAGTTCTTTACGTCTAAAGAATTATTAAGTGTACCAAAGGTACAGTTTGGAGGATGGAAGGAGGCAAATGCTGATGTTCTCAGCACTGTCTGAGATAGAAAACTCAGATCCTACTGCTCAGTGTAAGCTTCAATTGGTGACTTTGACAATTCATGCTGTAAGAATGTGAAAGGTATTTGTTTCCTGTGGCTATCTTGAGCCAAACTAACCCAACAATGTGTGTAGTTTTAAAATTGTATGTATTGATTGAAATGGCAGATTTTGGTGGGCTTGCCAATCCTGGATTTTGTATCTCCTCATGTTGTCAAATGCATTTCTGCCTTTGATTCTCCTGCTATCTTCAATGAATGTGCTACCCTTTAAGATGCAATGTGACACTAAAATGCAGCCTCAAGTAACAGAACATTTGAAAGGAGCAAAAGTGGAATCCAAGAGCAGTTCATCTAATCTGCCCTGGACACACACACACAGAGTGGATAAATAATTCTGGGGAGGTGTCTGGCTTTCTCTACCATAGTTACAAAGCTGGGTTACAATACAACATTAGACAGGCGGATTAGATGTGTAGAAACCAATTCTGACTTGGAAACTCTCTGGGCTAGAAGCAGTTGGAGCCTGACAACACACTGGTGTAATTCCTTGCAGTGATTCCTTTTAGGAATCCACTTTTGGCTATTGAGAAAAGTTCCTGCACTAGGCAAAGCATCTTAAGTCCGTATTAACTTTTAGATGTCAGAAATTTGCAGATGCAATCTGGGCATTTAGCTGGGAATACCAAAGAAGAGAACTGAAGATTCAGCCAAACTAGTTCTACCAGGAACCAATCCTTTTCCTTAACTAACGTTACACTGGAATGCCTTGAATGAGAAGAGAAAAATAATATTTAAGACTTGTCTGCCAAAAGACTTGTACTTGCTGAGTTCAAATCTACTTGGAAGTGATTTGCGTCTCATAAAGTTCTTCTGCACCATGTGAAGGAGATGTACTAAGTGTGCTATGTGTAACAGCTCTTGTGTGACTTTGTACTCCACAATGAAACAGCAATCCCTGACTACTATTCCACAAAGTTTCCATCTTTTCTAGGGAAAAATCCATCTTTAAGCAGTTTTTCTTACTCAAGAGACACTCCTTAATCTCCCATTTAAATAACCTGCAACTGTCTAATAATGTGCAAACATCAGCCATCTACAATGACACAATTCACAAATCAGCATCAGTGCACAGCGTTGTGGTGCTGCTCATTCTGATGTTGCAGTGCACTCTACAAATCTACCCACACATCTGACTGTCCTCTGTGAAGAGAAAAATATTTCATGAGCTGTGCTCCTGAGCATGTTGCCTGATCAAATTTAATCACAGCCATGACCCCGTGCTCCTGCTGCTGTCTCCTATTAGCACTCCCTCATTTCAGACTGCCAGGACATATTCTTTGTAATGATCTTCCTTGAAAGGTGTATGGTATGCAACATCATTACTTCCCTAATAATATAATGTTTTGCTGTAACGTGTCTGTCTGCATGCAAGTCTTTGCCCATTTATTTCTCTTCATCACTGGATTTGCTGTTAGCAGCAACCTTCCTTCTTCCATGCAGCAAGTACTTCCCTCTGCCCTCCATTACATGCTATTAATCCCTGATGGTCTGGCAACGATTGCTTAAAATTTAACTTATGAATGCTGTGTGTGTAAATGTATTCAGACCCCCTATTGCTCTGCCTACAAGACATCAGCTCCCCCTTCATCCTCCCACTGTCCTGCAGTCGAGAGCATCCAACAGAACAAAAATGCAAATGTGGCTTCTGCAGTGCATTTGCATTTTTTGCACTCTGCTCTGGTCAGCAGAGCTGGGGGTTGGCAGAGAAATCTGGCTGGGTCTGAACAAAACTCAGCTGTCATCAATACCTGTGGATATTGATGAAGAAGTTACTTGTACTAGTCAAGGGCATTTTTAGAGGAGTTTGTGAGGAAAAAGAAGAGTTTAGCACAATGGGTAAGATCAGAAGTGCAGTACTTAGTCACCATGAAATGTACCAAGGCCTGAGGAGCTCAGCAATAATAGCAGGGAGGAGCTCATAGAACAATCCTGGTTTTCACCCCTCACATGCAAATTGGCTTAAATGAGATGGGACAATCCATCTACTCAAATAGTGTCATCTGTGTCAGGCACATCACTAGCAGGTGAGTGAGAGAGGGCAAATGAAGAGTGACCACAGCCCAGCAGGGCCTTCCCCAGCCCAGGTACACCTGAGCAGCGGGGCAGGGTTCTGATAAAGTCTCCTGGAAGTCTCAGAAAGGCAGGTTGAGGACCCCAGTTGCAGGTCCATTTGGGAGTTCCCCCATTCAGGAGCAGTGGGAGACGGGCCAAAGGCATGTGAGAGACAACTGCTCACTTTGCAAATTTAAACAGCTTTATTAAACCTTAACAAAAATACAACAAAAGGACTACATAAGGAAAAAAGTTGCGGCACTGGGAACTGCCCTTGTGGATCCCACATGGCTGGCTCCTCTTCAAGATGGATGCTCAGTCTTTTATACCCCTGGGGGTTGCCTCAGCCAGCCCTGGCCCTCCCAAAGTCTGTCAGTCTGCTCTTCTGTGCCATTTATCAGTGCAAACTGCTCTCTTGTAACTGGATTGGAGCTCAGGTGTTGCCCTGCCTCACCCCCTCAGCACCCCCAAGCTTTTCCATTCCCACCTGCCCCATGCAAGGGACACCTGTGCAGCTTCTTTGTACCTGTCCTGCACAGCCCAGGGTGTCTGATGGCAGCAATACAGGGGGGAAAGGGAACTATGGGGAGAACAGAGGACATCTAAACCACAATAACATAACCATACATCACTAAAGCTTTTCTTAATATTCACACAATAGTTATCTTTTAGTTATGAGAGCCAATCATTTCATTATCCATCTATAACAGGCAGAACTGGAGAAAGGGCTGCAGCTTTGGTGTGCGTGGTTCATCCAGGAGGCAGTCAGAGATGTGACTGGAGGTGGGTGCACTTCAGATACAGCCATGGTCCCTCCAGGAGACAGAAACAGGGCTGCTTAAACCAACAGTGCAGTTCAGACAAGGGCCAGGATGGGGATCAAACAGATCTCCAGAGCCCATGGGCAAAGGCTGGGGTAGGGCTCCCAGGTCAGGCTGATCAGGAAAATAAAGACCTATAGCCACATTTATGGTACTGACACTTCACTGCAAACTCCCTGGAGCACAGAAATGCAACAAACAGACCTCGACCAATTTGCTTTTCATCATTTTTGCTCGTTTCTGACCTTAGGACATTTCACACGACTCTTTAGTTTTTGTACTCTGCATGATGTAGCTAATCTGGACACCTAGATTGCTCCCACCACAGAAACACTCCATTAGCATAATCCTGTTGTCTTCAGGTTTGTGATTCTTCAGAAGAGCATGATAAGGATCCCAGTGCATGTGACTCTGTTCCCTTGTTCACTTCAATGTGTGTTACATAAGCAGATTGCTTTTGGCAGCAGGTTAGCCTGCTTTCTCCTGCAAAACAAAAACCAGCTTTTCACATAAATCTGGGGAAACTTTTCCTTTCACTGAGCCCTATTTAGGATTTTGTGTCAGAGTCATTCTCTAGTCTAAAAAACTGGTGATGCATGTAGTTATTAAATGGTTCTCCCTCTTTTTTTGCCTCTTGCCTTAAACTGTCAGCGTGCAGGAGATGAGTATAAACCCTTCACTTCAGCCATTGGTACATTTGTTTTAGAGCAAAGCATTTGTGTAGACAAGGAAAACCACATTCTGTCTCAATGGAACTTGTTCTTTCTTAGAGCTAAGGTTAGGTCCATCAGCCTGAATCATCTCACAGGCTTGCTGAGCTGCCAACACACTGGCAGCTGAAATGCAGATGAGCTCAAAGCACACACTGGCCTGAGATCCATGTCTGTTATCAGTTGCCATTTTATCATCTTAATGTTAGCAAGGTGTATTGAATATTTTATCTGGCCACTTTCTTTATTTACTTACTTTATTTACCAGCAGAGACCAGTGCATTGCATGCTTTCCTTGTGGCCCCTGAGATCATGCTCTGTCTGTTCTGATCCTGTGCTGAGGTGAAACCACATTATCCACCACTTTACCAGGCAGTTTAATTTATTGTGGAAGGAATTCAGTTATTCAGTCAAGAAGTGAATTTCCATGTTGCCCCTGTGTGGACTGTCAAGGCAGTAGAACTTGTAATTCTACCCCCAAAAACTCAACACCAAAATACAGACTTCATCTTTTCCTTCTCAAAGTGAGGGGAAGAACACTATTGCATTTCATTGGTGTTTTTTAATTTTACATCTATGATGCTTTATTTGTTTAAAGGTACAGAGCAGCCTGTTCTGCATAAGGTTTGGGGAAAAAGTAAAATTTCATACAGAGAAATGTAGAAGCTGTAACTGTAAAAAGCCAAATATTTTTGCAAAACTGCTTTTTCAGAAAATAAGCAGCCTTGTGGCCGAGGTCAGGAGGTCCTGACCATTGTCTCTTGGCACCAGATAAAGTTTAATTTTCTTCTATATTTTTCCAGAGTTCTCACTAACGAACATCTCCTGCAAAGTTCCTTGCAACACATAGCATGATTATTTACGTTTTATTTCCTTACTTCTAAAGGAAACCTAGCTGTTAATAGGACCATAAACCAGATACCAATTAATTTTACTCATTGCTGAATTATGATCCAAAGATAATTTTGCAGTAACTGCGGAGGAAGTTCTTGTGTATTCACCTTCAAGTTACAGTGAACTTGAAATGTCAGTGACTTGTTTGTGGACTAAAGCAAAAGATATTGCATGTTTAAAGGGATAAACTTGCTATTCAGAAGGCAGCTGTGTTCAGTCTATCTCCCTGAATGTCAAGCCTGGCACATCAGCCTAATCTGAATTTTATGTCTAACTCAGTATTAGAAACTGAGCAACTTAGTTTGTGAAAAGTTGTCAAGTTGGAAAGACAAAAGATATTCTTCTGTGCTGTTTACGAAAACTCAGATTTGTCATTGCTTTGTGTCTTTGGCAGTGTTTTTCACATATAGAAAACAAATTAGGCAGCAGTAGTTTGTAATACTTGTAAGAATAACAAAAAGGTGCAACACAATAGACAGTCAAATTCCAAATGCATATTGAAGAAACCTGGTGATAGATCTCTGCCATCCTTCAGGAATATTAGAGTTTAGGAGGTTTATTCCTTGAAATAGTCATTAGTTTCTCTCTTTAGGCACCCTGGATCTTTCTTTTTCTCACTTTTCTAAGCTGTGTCCCCATCTCTCTCCCCTCTCTCACCCTTTCACACAGAACTCCTCCAAGGCCTTGCCCATGGCCAGCCCTGGAGCTCTGTTGAAGCCAGGCCAGGTTTATACCAATTGGGAATTTGTACTAATGGCATTCTGGTCACTTTTGGGACCATCCAGTTTCAGCCAATTTGACCTGGAGACAACTGCTTAACCCTCCCTGAGTATTGGGTATTTTCTCCCTTTCAAATGCCCAGATCCCCCAGTATTCCCTGATGGTGCCAGGCAGCAAGGCACTGTATCCAGAGAGGAGATCAAGCCAACAGTACTAAAATGCTGTAACCAGATGAAGAGCCACAATTCCAACAGATTAAATGGAAAATGGCCAATGGGCTGTTTTCCTCAGAGGCAAACATGGAGGATATCAAGAACCTGTGCTGCTAGAAGATGGAATCTCAGTAAATAGCAAACACATTGTTCTGCTCCTGCCCCTAGCAGAGCAGAATAAATAAATTCACTTATCCAGTACTAGGCAGAACGAGTCAGTGGAAACCCAAAGAATCCACACTGTAAAATCTCAGGGGACAGGAATTTTAAAGGAATCCAAAACAACAACAACAAAAACTTTTGCAAAGTTCTAAATATCAATGCTTCTTAGGGTAGATACTTGAAGTGCACTCAGTTATAACACATCCTTGAATTGGCAGTGGAAAAATCCAACTCCAGCAGCAGAGATGAGTTGCAGCTGCAGCTGATGGTGAGGGATGGGAATACAGAGAGCACTTAGTGATGAAGGCAAGACCAGCAATCAGTTGTGTGCTTCAAAGCCATAAGGCACAATCAGGGTGACAACAGGGTCCCATTGTTGGCTCTGGCTTTCTGCTGAAAGGACTTGCACAGGGGAAGGGCCCTGCAGCAGAGCAGCCTTGTTCCCAAGCCATTCATTTCTTCTGTGTTCTTCTCTGTGTTCCTTTCTTCCCTTTGTCTTTTTTTATTTTTCCCTTTGGCTATGGAGCTGAGATTTTCTCATGGGGGCAGTTTTTCAGCCTGGTTAAAATGTTCAAAGTTGCCTTACCTTGCTTATATTTTGTTTTGCCCTCATGTCAGTAGTTCAGGCGACAGAAGTGTCTCAGTGCAGGGGTGGCTGGCAGCCAGGAGAGCAGAGGCAGCTCTCCAGGCTGCAGTGGCATTGTGCAGTGGCCACATGGGCATGCAGTCAGGCAGAAGGCACCAGTGCATTTTTCCTAGGTCTTGGTATGCGTGGGTTGAATGCAGAGATCACTGTTCAGTTCTATTGTCAGGGAAATTAATCCACAAAAACCAGAGGTTTACATCCAAAAAGGAGACAGAGGAGTCCTGTAACTTTATTTGAATAAAGGGAGAGCTTTTAAAGGGATTCCCCTGGGATCTCTCTAAGTTTTGGAGGATTCAGCCTCCTTTTTGTCCCAATTTCCTGGCTGCATTTCCCTTCTCTCTTTCCCCACTGGCTGAGGTACTTGAGAGGTTCAGACTTCCTGATACACCTGATACCAAAGATTCCCCTCTAATGTATAACCCCCCCTTTTAATTTTTAATTCTTATGGAATTTAGGCTTTTCCCCCATTGTTTCTTTTATCATTCAATGTCCAATTTAATTTATCAGCAAACCTAAAGTTTATTTGTAAAAGAAAATATCTTTTTCCATTCATCAATCAGTAGAATCCTTCCCGTTGTTTCTTTTATCTCTCAGCGCTAGTTTTATCTACCAGCAGACCCACAGCTTGTTTGTAAAGACAAATCTGCCATTCCTCTCAATATTAAGAAGAAAGTGTTCTTTTTATTCCTCCCCTAATCTGCAGTTTTTCTACCAAAACTCTCTCTTCACCACCCCTGACATTTTCCCACTGTGGACAAATTAATATTCTTGGGAGCCCTAACTCTTTTCAACTCATCTAGCTTTTCAGAACAGCACAATTCTGTTCCTAATAAAATTGCATCATTTTAATTTCTAAAGCCTTGGAAATGTGTCTTTTCTTTTTCTGAAAGATCCATCATTTAGAAGTTCCTTAGAACTTCACACTTTTTAATGTCTCCTGTCCCAAGCAACCACCACTATCTGACTGGTACAAACCTTAAAGCTTTGACAGGTTTATATTACTCCTGATTTTGTTTTTGCAGCACATAGAGACATCCCAAACATTTACAGAAAAATAATTCTTTGCTAGCTCCTAAACTGAGCATCTCAGTGAACAATTTAAACATGGGTAGCAATACAAAGAAAGACTTGACAGGGACTGAAAGAGCAAATCACCACCAGTCAAATGGTTGCAAGAGATTGAAATCATGAAGATGAAAGCATGGTCCTTAATATATGGCCTGTGCAGTAACCTAAATTGTGGTTCTGCTTTCACTGAAATCAATGGCAAAACTCCACAGTCTTTAATTACAGCAGGGAGCAATGTGGGGGAAAAAAAGAGAAATGAAAAAGACAGGCATTACTAATAGAATTGTAGAATATCCTGAACTGGAAGGCACCCACAAGGATCTTTTGAGTCCAATTCCTGCCCTGTACAGGATCACCCCCAAGAGTCACCCCCCGTGCCTGAGAACATTGTCCAAATGTTCCCTGAGCTCTGCCAGGCTGGTGCTGGGACCACTGCCTGGGGAGCCTGGTCAGTGCCCAGCCACCCTCTGGGGGTTAGACATACACCCAGCTCCCTGATATTTTCCTAAGAGGATATTGCCCTAATATCCAACTGTCCTAAGGTGACGTTATGATGCTTGTATCCCCAGCTGTTCTATTTATGCTGGTTATCATGTTCTGTGCCTTCAAGACTGGCTCTGAAGAGCGAATGTTTTATTTTGGTTTTGTTATCAGCCTGCTCCCCATGGCTGGTGGGACACAGAGACAGGGCAGTACGTGGTGCTGCTTTTGCTTTTTGCTTGGCTTTTCGCTTTGCTCTTGCTTCTGCTTTGCTCCTGCTTTGCTCATGCTTTTTGCTTCTGCTCATTAGTTTAGCTAAGCAGTCCAAATTTTCCCTGGACTGTTTTTCCTTTCCCTTTTTTGGACCTACTCGAACCTGCTCCGGACTGAGGCCTGGCAAACACTGAGAGTTTGCACCCTGTGGCCTGCCCGGGCCTACTCTGGGCAGCAGCTGCCCCAGTGCTGGAGGGACAGATAACAGAGTGACCAGCCCCAAGAGAGACTTTCTGAATTTGCCATCTTTTTCAGAGCGGTGAAAGAGTGGTGTCATCCGGTATTGTTCATTTTGTGTGCTGAGGGGGGCTGTGCCTGTTAAATAAACAGGTTCTTTCCACTTCCCTCTGAGGAATCCTTCCCAAACCGATTGTGGGGAGGGGCCATGTGGGATTGCCTTCTGGAGGGGCCCCCTTTGGAGGTTTTCTTCCAAATTTTCCCTAAACCAGGACACCAACCAACCCCTGCCCTGACAGCTCCAGCCACTTCCTCAAGTCCTGTCACTGTCACAGAGAGCAGATTGGAGCTGCCCCTGTGCTGCTCCTTGGGAGGATGGTGAAGACCACGATGAGGTCTGGCCTCAGCCTCCAGGCTTCCTCATGAGCCTCCTCATACACCTTCCCTGCAGACCCTTCAGCATCTGCTATTCCAATCTGATGAACTTTTTCATCTGATTTAGATTCAGTGCTCCTGCAGCGGCACTGGTAGCTACCCTGAATGCAAAGTAAATGAGAATTAGCTATCAGAACCTGACAATGTTTGCCTGCACTGTCTGGACATGAGAGAGATTCAGTTCCTCTTTGCATTTCAGAGAGCCCAAAAGATTCTAAAAGCGTCCATGCATTTGCCATGAAAAAATGTCCTTTAATAAGCAAGTAAAGAAAAGTGAGGTAAAGAAAAGTGGCAAGTGCCCCACGAGCTCTGAAGGAGGAAGATGAGGCAGTTTGCTCTGTTGATGCATTGTGGTAATCAGGCAGCTTATTTTGTGACCTTCAGGGGTCTGGCTCTGTATGAAAAGGAAAGTAAAAGCAATATAAATCCATATGAGGAGATGGTTTCACTGAAACATGTACATCACTGGTACCTGTACAATATGTACAACATGTATTTCTTGTTCAGAAATACAAGAAGCCATGCAGGCCCAGAGGGAAGGATGGGTCAAAAATGGCAATGTCCATACCCATCTATATAGATATATCTAGGTATATCCCAAAACTCATCCAACTGCCCACACAGAACTGTCCCACATAAAAGCAACAGATGTATGACAGTCTCTCCTTAAAATGGTAATCAAACTGTACAAAATGCAAAGCAAAGTTAAATCTCATTATTAAATCCTTAGATTAAAAGTAGCATCTGTGAGGATACTCAAGGTCTCTATGTGTCCTATGTTGTACCCTGCTCTCTGGACATCTGCTGTTCATCACTGCATGTGTAGGCATTAGTTTTGACCTGGTACACCCATCCTCAGTTTCTCCTTTGAATTTGTATCATATCCATGTAATAATGACTGGAAATCAGTAATTTTAGTTAAAATAATTTCAATCATCCTGCTCTGCGTGCCATTGCACAGACCAGATTTCGTAAATTCTTATTTGTTGGCTGAAAATACAAGGACTTTATTGCATTCCCATTGAACAAAATCATTACTTTCAGCATTAGAAAAAAAGGGGGGAAGTATTTTCACACACAAAATTGTTTTAACTTTAATCTGTATATTAATATTTCCTCCATTTTTGTCTTGCAAACTGTATCTAATTAATTTTTTCTCTTCTAATTATTTTTTTTAAACTGTGAGGGAAAACTTGAGTTTCTTTTGTTCAGCTATGCTGGATTATGCTAAGCAAAATCATGAAATCCTCAAAGTCAATAACATATGCCGCCAGTGGCATCTTGCATACATTATTTTCACAACTGGGCACTTTGAATCAGTCTCCTTCCAATGTGCACCTGAGCCTGCTTTGTAGGGATTGCAGAAAAATTGAAATTCCTCAGGAATGTTTGGTGCACCATAGATCAGTTAGAGGTCACCATGTTATTTAGCGTTTTATGGTGAATAAATCAAATGCTCACTTCCAAATCCCCCTTTATATGAGCTATAATACATCGAGTTCTTTATGGAAAAGGAATTTTTATGAACTGAAACTGAACCACATTATCCTGTAAAGTAATGGGGCAGCGACACATATAATGAATAGGACATCACTCACTTTTTTGTATTCTCTGCATCACAATGAGAGCACAAAAAAGCTGAACCAAGTAGATGCTTCTTGCTGTGTACAAACACAAGACTTGAGGCAGTGAGGTGGGAGTTTTCTCACCTAGTTTAAACATCAAGATAATTGTTTAGATTCTTCATAAAAAGGGAGCCTCCACAGCCTTCTAAATAAAACTCAGTCCAGTAATAAAGCAAAATACCACCAGAAAATGTGCACTGGACTGAGAGAGGCAGGTAAAACAGCTGTTTATTGGTCCTCAGGGGAGTTTTTCTGTGGATGAATGTTGAGATGGTGAGGTCAGGCTTCAGAGCCCATTTGAGTCTGTCCCTTGATTTACAGCTGAAGCTTTTCTGTTACATCATGCACTTACTACAGCTTTTGATTGGTACAACTGTAAAATTCTTCTATGAGTATAATCCATTCCAAAACAGTTACAAATGAGTCACCAAAGTACAGGAGTCACATTGTACAGCTTGATTCATCACAGGCTTCAGCTACTACAGGCATTCATCCACAGCCTTTAGCTAAATGCAGAGCAGCACGTGGGTTATGAAAAGTTTCTGTAACATTACTTACTTGTTTCTTAGAGCTTGTCTGGTTATTTTACAGATGAAATAGGTTTAAAGCAGGTGAGAAAGATTGTCTTAATTTTCATAATAACTAATTTTGTATATATATATATAATAATAACTAATAACTTTATAGTGTTTATTTATTTTCCTTTTCCTTTTCCTTTTCTTTTATGGTAAGACAAAAAAATTATAAATGGAGAGATTTAATTCTTATGAGAAATATTCTGTAGGGCCAGGGATTCTCAGCCGACTGAGATTTAAAACACTTTTTTGACTGATTCTTTAATAAATTTTGGTACATGTTGTAATAAGATTATAAATTATTTTACTAATTTTCATATGCCTATTCCAGCCTCTCATCCTTGAAAAGAATGAACATACAATTACCTTCATTAGCAATATAACAGCTGATTGTTGCTTCAAATATTCATTTTGTTGCCATTTCTTTTCCCTCAATGTGCAGCTCTGAAGTGGCAGGGAGTTCACAATGTAAATAGGTCTGATGAAAAACTTCACTTTTCCAGCTCGGTCAGAAAAAATTCCAACTCTGCTCCATGCATATTCAAAGAATTTAGAACTATGAGATGATCTTTTTCATAGTTTAATGTAAAGGCAGCTCAGGCTACAGACTAAGGGGATGATTCTTATCTTAGAATTCAGGTGTCCGAAATTTAGGTGTCTGTCCTGGTTTGGGACAAATTTGGAAGGGAACTCCCAAAGGGATATTCCCTAAAGGGCAAAATTCTTCCTTCTCCCCCACCTGTTCAGGAGATAAACCTCCTTCGAGAAAAGTGTAAAAAAACCTGTTTATTTAACAGGCAAAGTACTCACAAACATGAGAAATGAATAATATGGAACAGTGGAGCCTCTTGCTGTTCTGAAGAGATGGCAAATTCAGAGAGAGTCCTTTTGTAGTTCAGAGTCCTTTTAGTGGCTGTGCCCTTGGCTTTCTCTCAGTCTCTCCAGGGCTCTGGTGTCCTGGCTGATAGTCCTGGTGTTCCCAGACCAAACAATAGCTCTAATTCAAAAAAAAAAACTTTCTGTCCTTAGTTAACAAGAGAAAAAACAGTGAAAACAGCAAGGGAAAAACTCCCTGTCTGTCTGCAGAGAGGAGAACTCTGAGAACTGCTTATCTCTGTTATAAATGACAATATAGTATTGGCTTTTGCATTTATGTGTTAGCTTTTGCAAGTTATTTTTAACCACAAAGATTTTGATATGGTAGAATTTGTAATTCCTTTTGACTGCTTTTCGGTGTAGTATAATCTGTCAGTTTATGTAAATAGTAGGGTGATAAATATATATATTTTAAGCTTTAGCATAATGTTAAAATAGAAACTATGTAATGTTAAAATGCTTTTGTTTGTGTAACTAACTGAGATAATAGTGTGAAATAGCTATGTTATTTCTCATATTTGTTGACTATCTTATCTGAAGGATAAGATAACAGTGACAAAAACCAGAACAGCAAGAGAAAAATTTACTAACTCCCCAGTTATCAGGAAGTGTAAAAAAACAGAATGGAGCCTCAAGAAGAAATAAAATATATTGATTTAATTATACAGGATGTCATGCAGACAATTCAAAGGTTAAAACCAAGCAAAAGAATTCCTGGAACACCTAAATTCACAGGAATGTTTGAATATGTATAACTCTAATGAATATGCATTTAACCCATGCAATGTAAAAGTATCTGAGGACATTGTTTTAAGCTAATGGTGTATTGTATTTGCCTTGCCCCCAGAGGAAGAAAGGAATGATGAATCTGGCTCCATGTTCTCAGAAGGCTAATTTATTATTTTATGATACTATATTATATTAAAGAATGCTATACTAAACTACACTAAAGAATACATGAAGGATACTTACAAAAGGCTAAAAAGATAATAATGAAAACTTGTGACTCTTTCCAGAGTCCCGACACAGCTTGGCCCTGATTGGCCAATGAGTCAAAACAACTTAAACAAGAAAACAATCACCTGTGGGTAAACAATCTCCAAACACATTCCAAAGGAGGAAAACACAGGAGAAGCAAATCAGATAAGAATTGCTTTCCTTTTCTCTGAGGCTTCTCAGCTTCCCAGGAGAAAAATCCTGGGCAAAGGGATTTTTCCAGAAAATGTGAATGCCACAATGGTGTGCTTTTGGCAGATTGGCAAAGCACCCCAGCACTGGATATTGCCCCTTTTATTCCCTATTAAACATCAATTTAAAAAAAATTAAAATAGTGAGCTGGGTTTCTCACATCTCTATGTTTCGAATACAGCCGTGAAAAAAATTCCATCACTTTTCCTTCTCCTGCACTTGGCTCTCAGATCTACTTTTAAAAGTGCAGAACTTATTTCTGGGCTAAACAGATGAATGGGGATAAAATTGAGCATCATAAAGTCACCGCAGGACAGGTGTCTCATCTGAAGTCTGGGTATCCTGTCAAGGGACTGGAAGGAGATAAACAGCTGCAGGAGGCAATGCATCTTACAGGGCTGGAGAACATCCCAGGCTGGCTTTGTATTTAACTGGGCTTCAGAGAAAGTTACAAGATGTGAGAAAACTGTAAATCTTCTGCTTTCAAGCATTTAACAGGTAATACCAAAGGAAGCACATTTGGAAAAAAACATGTGGCTGTTGTAAGATTTATCACTTAGTTTTTCAGCTTTATTACTGTGTCAATGCCAGAGTTTAAAGCAAAGAAGAAAAAGATGTTTTATAGATCAAATATTACCTTCACTATAGGCCCTAAAAAGAGATTATAAGTAAATGGTCTGTTTTGGTCTTCTTTTATTACTCAAATTTAAAATAAAATATTGTTATTTCGGCTTTAAATAGGTTTAAATATCATTGGTGAAAATAAAGCCTTGTACAAGACCTTAAAATAGTTTTCTGATTTGAAGAGTCTTATTTTTCCCTTGTTTTGTTTTTCTGTTTTAAAAAATCCATTTATTAATAGTATCTGTTCTTCCTTTCCATCATATGGGAGATAGCAGAACATAATCACATTTTGTCAGACTGTTAGAGAAAGCAGAAGCATGAAAGGGTTAAAAATTATTGCAGAGAAACAGTGAATGCAATAGAAATTCCTTGCCCTGTTTTCTTAAAAAATATTTTGTTGATTTGTGTTATTATTAGTGCTGCACCTGTTTTGCTTGTAGCTGTTTCTGAGCTGATATTTTGAAGACATTTCTGCTTGTTCTGAAATCAGTTCAGAACATGAGCATAAAGGACCTCGATCGATGAATATAAATATTATAAAATCAAATTAATCCAAAAAAGAAAATTGTAATGAATTAAAATTCATAGAATTTTTTTCTGAACTGATTACTAGTATTTCTCTTCAGTGGATATTCCTTGGGTTTTTATTTTATATCCTTGGTGCTGTGGCTCAGGAACAGACGCCTTATTTACAGGTCTTGGTGTCTTTTAATCTCTTCAGTCCAGTTATAGTTAAAAGACGCCAGGATATAAGTATAGATAGAGCTTCCTGCACTACAAACACCTGTACAAAAGTGGTGGGAAGCATTGCTATTCAGACAGTATTCATGGCTTTCCTGAGAAATTTGGTGAGATAAATTACAAAGAAGAAACTAAAGAGCAGCTGGCCTTGCAACAGAGAACATGTCTGAATCTGGTTTGCCAATAGCATAAAAAGACTTCTAAAAAGCACAAATATTACTGAGATAGAAGACATAAGTTGTCTTTGGCAGATAGGTAAAAATCCTTGAAAAAGCACAAAAAAAAAAAAAAAGAAGAAGTTTTGCCTAAACAGAGGCTTAAAAACTCATGGCCTGAAGAGCAGGGGAAGAAAGTACTGAAAAAAGAATAACTTAGCTCACCTGTGAAAGGTGTGGGGCTAATTTGACATAACCTGCAGGCTTTGCCAATGAAGTCACATCTCAGATGCCAGGGTCTGTCACACTATTTGTGCTCTGGATCAGTGTGGGAATCTCTCATAGTCACCGTACCCAAGATTGCCCTGCCCTCCTCCTTTCAGGACCAGGAGTTAAATGGACAAAATGGTTTCCTTCCACTAATTGAGCCCACCTTGTGAAATGTCAGTGACCTTTAGCTGTCTGCAAAGTACACACCAATCCCCTCTGACAGTGATTTTTGGTTTATTTTCTTGGTCACCTCTATCTGTGACATGAGAATCCGCCGTTCAACAAGGTCACCTCTCCAGCAGCTTTCAGTGCTTAACCCCCAAACCCCAGCTGCTTGAGCAGCCTGAATTTTGCTGTAGTTTAACTCTCCTGGAGTAGATTTGCTAGAGGATTACATAGAGCTGACAGAAAGTATGGTAAACAAGAAAAGAATGGTAATTTTCCCAGTAAAACAAGAAAGAGAGCATTTTTAGGCTCTGACTGTAATGGGACTTGCACTGCTGTGAGAGTCCCTGCCAAAATCCATTAGAGGCAAATCAGGTCTCAAATTCCTTGATTTGAGCTGCTGATCATTGCTGATGAAAAACAGGAATCAGTTTCCAGGGAGGATCCTAAAAGTATCAAAGCTATTTAGTAAATTGTTTTATAGTCAGAATATGAGCTACTTGTGAAGAATATTAACTTTATCGCAGCCAAAATCAGCACATCCCATTTGACAAACTATTCCTACTAACCATGTATTAATATACTAACCATGTAACCACAATCCAGGCTCTTGGATTAATATTCTGTGTTGGGTTTAAGATTTTGGTTGTGGTTTAGAGGACTGTCCTGCTTTAACAAACCTCTTCTATCTTTATGCAACCTCAAAAATTTCAGTCTTCCAGCCCATCTGAGAGGAAACAGAGCTGTGCATTGAAAATAGCATTGGCAGATTGATGAGGGCACATACAGAGAGTATTTCATGAGAAGCCTCAGGGAGCACAACTTGGTGTAACTTGTGTTTTCTTGGGGCCTGGAGGAAGTGTAAATTGCAGCAACTCAGATCCCTCTGATGTTACCCACTGTGTCTAGATATAATTCCAGCCCTTTAATATAGTGCTGCCTGTTTCCTGCAGGGTTGTGGGTGCTAATTATGTGACAGGACACTCAAAGGCAGCACTGAGCAAACATCTGTGGTGCTCTGATGTGCTCTGCCAGGATCCTTCCCTGAATTCCCAGGTAGGCAGCTCCACACCTCAGCAGCTGGAATCTGGGAATGTATCTGGAGTGTCTGAAATGGAGCTGCAGCAAATCTTAGGTCACTGGGGTTTATGTAAATTAGAGTCCTGAGATACAATTTCATGGGTAGTTTTGTCTTTCTGGCAGTGCTTCCACCAGGAGCAGGATATGTCTCCCACTCCCTTGATCTTCCTCAGTTTTGTTTTTCAGGCATATGACTTGCTGCTGACCTCCCAACCCTATCTCCTGCTTTGCTCCATCTTCAGTGATTGCTGGATCATTCCATGAAGTCACTAAGATGAGAGAAAACAACCCACCTTTTTATTCCTCAATTTAGTTTCTGCTAAATCAGTGACATAAAACATCTTGTAAAGGGTTCAGTGTGTACCAATACCTGCCAGGAACATGAATGAGGAGAGGGATGGGTGAGAAGGAACTCCCAGTTGTAATGGACTGGTAAATGGAGTCACTGCAATGGCTCACCATGTTGAATTGAATACAATTCCTGATGCCATCCACTTCTTGCAGCAGATGTTACTCAAATTATAAATTGTAGTTTATTGCATGCTTTTTTGGGGGGAAGGACAGACACTCTCCAGCTTCTGGCTGGGTAGGGCAGCAAGTCTGACAACTAGAGGCAGTAAAATGTGAGCAGGAGGCAAAACCCGCAGAACTGAAGGCCACAGAGGGCTGAAATAACTCAGTGCTGACTGAGTAGGTTAAATTCATCAGTTTAGTTACAACAGCACATTTTAGTTCAGTTTACAGAATATTCCTGAAGTCCAGGATGGTTTAGTAAAGGCTGATCACCAAATAACACCCATATTGTTAATTGGGAGTGAGCTACTTGTCAGAACCTGGGTTGATCATCTCTGCTTTTCACTGCCGCCTTTCTCTGAACATATTAAAGACGTTTCCTTTAAAATGTTAGGCCCAAAGGCCATACTTGGAATTTAAACTGCATTTCATCTTGGGTCCCTTACTAAAGGTTCTCAGTTCTGTTTAAACCATTACTTAACTTTCAGACACTTTCCAACTCATAACCTAACAAGGATTCTAGAGCTCATCTTCTGGGATAGATATTTTGCCCTGCTGCTCTTAAAATATTTATGTATTTTTAAAGGTTTTTTTAAAGCTAAGATAAGCTGCAGAAACAATGCTTAAATTCCATAGCTCAAGCTGGAAAGCATTTCATAGTTTGCCTTTCAAACCTCTACCAGCAGAGAATTTCTCCCTGTTGTATATTATATGTTGTATATTTTTAGCTGTCAATATCAGACTCGGTGTCAGTGCCAAGCAAACTGTGACACTAATTAGACTTTTAAGTGTGATCTGTAATCCAATCTAAGAAGTTCTAAGCTGAGATTTCACACTGCATTATAGCAGTATCCATACTTTTATCATTTAGATTAAAAAAAAAAAAAAACAGCCTGTAATTTTTTATTTCAGTAAACTGAAGTGATAGTTTTCAAAAATTCTGGATCCAATCCATTCAGTGCATAATTCCCAGTGAGGCACAAAAAGTTTGTTTGAACATTTCCACAGTTCTTGGTCCACCTCTTGTATTTATTTAAGAAACATTCTTAAGCTAATGATGCTTGGAGAGTCTTTTAAGGAGGCTGCTTCTGCAGGCTGATGGACACAGGCACTTCCTTCCTACATTGCCAGGCCTTGAGGGGTCTGGCAGTGGAACAGTTAATAAACAAGGTGGGGAGGAGTGCTTTAATTAGGGAAATTAGGATGTGTCTTTCACTCTTCTCTACACATTTGGGGTTGCTTTTATCCCCCTCTTTATCTATTCACACATCAAAGTCAAGCCAGCTAAAGCACATAGAAGAATCTTGGTTACTTTACTTTCTCAACTTCTAGGTAGCTATTTCAAAACAGGGAGAGGAAATAAAATTCTGCTTTTCTGAGTGTTGAATAAATGACATCTCTTCCTTTTTCTTAATGCTGTTTTTGATGAGGCACCACATTTCATGGGCTTCTTTGACTGTCTGGTTTAGAAAAATGCAGTTCGATGTTAGGCATCATATATACATGGTTTATGTTGTTTTTCTATAGATGCATTATTCATAACTACATAAAGCACTTGGACCACTTTTTTTTTCATGGTTCACTCAGTTTTATGAGGTCTTTTTGTTGCGCCTAACTTTCCTTCTGACTTTTGGTTACCAGAACAAGATTACAAGCATCTGGATGTAAATATTTATTTTTCTGTTCATTATTTTTAAAAGTAGAGTTTGTTTAGCTGAACAAAATCAGCTGCAGCACTGTTTCCTGGGGGACACCTTGTGTGCCTTTTGGCTTTTCCCTGTTCCTAGCTTAAATATTTTTCTATGACTTTCAGTGGGCACATTTAGAGCAAGTACAAGGTTTTTTTCAGTACAAGTTCTTCAAATCTCAGAAATTTCCCTAATTCATAGTAAATTTAAGTCTCCACGACAGCATTATCTCATCACTACTTTGAGACTCTGGATCTCTGCCTGCCTTTGTGTTTGACAGCATTCTGGAGAATAAGTGTGGAGATTGTAACTTATCCTGAGGTCTGATTCCCCCTTTCCCTTCCAGCACAGGATAGTTTACTCTGCAGGCTCTCACATGCCACAAACAGAGGTGTCCTTGCACCTAAAAATTGAATCTTGCATCCTTACTGCCTGCTGATTCCTATTCAGGAAAGTCCAGAGGGTACGCTGCCATCAGCCTGTGTCTTCTCAGATATTGCAGCCCCACTTTCAGCTGAGTGCCTCAATCCCTGAGCCTTCATGGGCTGAGTGTTTCAGGTTTCACCTGAAAGCTCATGGCTGTAGGACAAATCTTACAACAAGACACCTTTTCCTTCACTTTTGCAGACAATGTTTTAGTTATTTGTTGGCTGTGATGTGCTGCTAATCCTTTATAAGTGGTATCTTAAAAGATCAGCTCATCTTTCTCTGGCAGATTGCAGAGATTTCAGACTTTTGCCTGTCTCTATTTTAGGAAGTGTACAGCTTGTTTTGGGAGCTACCCCAAAATAGTGTTTGCTCATATGCATGTGTTTACCTGTCTGCCTAATGTTTCCATCTCTTTGCAGGCTGTGTTGTTGAGTGGCTTTGGTACTTAAAATAATGCAGGTAAAGCTGATGTCTGGGGGATTAACTAATTCTTCACATAATTGCCTTCATAGATATATGGTTAAAAAAATTCAGTGCTAAGCAACAAGAATTACAATTAACTCTGTCAGTCAAGGGCTTGTTCCTTGAACTTCTCTAACATTCAGTGTGTTTGCAGTTTTTGTGTTATTTCCTTGCTAATTCTAATCAATGATAATATGGCCTTGCAGATTTAAAAACTGAGAAAATCAAACCTACATGAAGAAACAGACTTTCTTTTCAGTGCATCAATATAAACTCTGTTGCTTATGCAGGAGTTCAGTATTACCTGTGAGTTTGGTGTGTGAGGTACTGGGTACACAGAAGGTACAGAGATGATCACTTAGTGGGCAATTTGAATATGAAGTCCAGATTCTGATAGTCTGATCTGAAGATTCATTTGCATGATGTACTCTTAACCCCTTTTAGTGAGAAATAGGCTTGTGCAGGATGTAATTAACCTTCCTGTTCACATGCAGACTGGGTTTGCATTGCATAGATAAAGCACAGATGGGAAAACACCCTAAAATACCATCAGGATCAGCTCTTTCTTTCATTATATGGATTATATCTGTTATGTAGTTGATTCATATACATTAATGAACATTCATGTGCATCCATGCCCATAATTTTCATTTGGATTCTTGGATAATTTTTGGCATGTTAAATTTCACTGGTTATAATTAGGTTTTTATTGCAAATGGTACAGTGGAATGAAATCCACCACAGAATCTTGTCCTACAGTTGAAAATTTAAGCTCCTGGTCAGTGCTGTAACACACAATTTGGATGTGTTGCAATGTAAAAGAGAAGTTCCACAGTCAGCTGGTTAGGCTGTGAAAGAATTTATGTTCCTCAACCAGAAATAGTCAGAGGAAGAGTAAATAACTTTGTTGTTCTATCTTCTATTGCAGTCAACCAGATTTAAGTCACCAGATCCTTAGAATCCCTTGATTCCATCTCCTTTCACTCCAGTGGGAGCATAGGCAAGTAATTCACATGTAGATATTTACATGAAAATCTCATTTGAGATGGTTTAAAGGATATCACACACACCATACTGAGATTTAAACTCCTCATTCCAAATTCACAGGAAATGTGCATCCCTGTTAACTGGCTAATCAACACCTCTAAATATCAGGGTATTTTGCTAATGTTCTGGAACATAGTTTTTAATGAATTAATTGAATTCCACATCCATCCTTTCGTAAAGGGCTCCTGTGCATATGCAAATGAGTATCTATAGGCAAGTAGATGCAAGCGAAATCACTTGAATATTTAATGGCTGTGTCTGAATGTTCAGTCCATGTTATTGATACACAGTGCTACTGATTTGCTCTTTGACCATTCACTGTTCAGGACAGCTACTACTGATAAAGCTGATTCTCACCAGAAAGATTTTAGAATAATTCCTAAATAAATTTCCACCTCTTGAAAGTCTGAGTTGTTTTTTTTGTTGTTGTTGTTGTTTTGGGGTTTTTGTTTGGCTTTGTTTTGTTTTTTGTTGTTTGTTTGGTTTTTTATTGTTTGTTGGTTTGTAGTTTTTTGGGTTTGGGTTTTTGATTTTTTTTTCAGGAGATAAAAATAACTTTCAAACCATTAGTTGCAAGAAAATCTCTCAATGCAATAATACCTCCTGTTGTGGTGGGTGGGTTTTCTATACATGCACAATATGCTTTCATATGCAACAGCTTCAATTCTAGGTTAAGAGAATGAAAATGCTGGAAAGAAACAAAGGTAAATGCTCAGGCAGACTACACCTAAAATTCAAATAAAATGACAGTGTTAATGGTCCTTATGAACAAACTAATCAAACAATTATACTTAATAAAAGTCTTAATTGACTCTGTGCATCTTCTAAAATTGTAAACCTTATCTCTTACATTGTGTTTCTTTTAGTTGAGCAGGTTAGCAATTTAAACACATGTATCCAAGTTTTTATACTGGGTGGCTGAAAAACAATATTTGCATGGCATTTGCGCTGTATTAAGTTTCTTCAAGTCATGTTTCAAGAGATAGATTGCTTTCATTTCTCTTTGAAAAAGAGAAAAAGAAAAGAAAAAAGCAACAAAATTTGTCACCTGAGCTGGAACAAATCACAGTTAATACTGTGTGGATGAATGAAGATTTTGCTAATCCAATGAAAGTCGTCTACAATGGAGACTCAAAACAAAGAAAATCCACTTTTCTTCTTAATAACTCTCCTCCTGCCCCAAATAGTTAAGCTCTTTATACAAGGTTAAAATTTTAAGAATGTGGAATCTTTCAGACTTATAAATATCTTCTTATGAAAATACATTCTAGTAAAAAATGTGTGGAATCTAGTGGAAGTGTCAAAATTAGAATCTAGTAATTCCCATTCTGTCACTACCAGTTGTCAGTCCAAGACAGTTCAACATTTGAGATATGGATGGTATCAAATCCTGTTCTCTGAGTTGTTTGGTTTTTTTTTCTTTAGTCAAAGCTTTAAAATATAAGTAAACTATTTCAACCTTGACATTGACTTTGCTGTGATCACAGCACATCCACATTCTTGCCTCAGCCTGTGGAATCCAAAGACAGTACATCAAAGAACTTTTCTTCTCTGAGGGAAGAAAATATGAAAATTCCAATGTTTAGTGAATGTTCATTGTCATGAGAAATACCTTTAACATGAGTAGAAATACTGTCAGACTAGAGCTATGCTATGGCTTCCGCTAAGCAGTCAGAATGCTTTTCTTGAAAGAAGATTGTTCAAAACCTATTTCAGAAAAGCCTCTCCTCTTGCAAGAACAAATTTGGGTCTTGAGGACCAGTAGACCAATAGGATGTCACAGACAGGAGCATGTAAAGATAGGTGCATGTACAGAAAGTCCTACATTTCTACACAGCTGTGATTAGAAATGATGAAGTTAGTCTAGAGACTACAGATCTCATTGGAAAGAATATTCCAGTTCTACAAATATTTGTGCAAGTGAAAGAAAATGTGTCAGAAAGTCTTGAGTTCAAGCTGGCCTTACTGGTCGCTTTTCCTCTAGTGTTGGTCAGGAAGCTCATCATGCTTTGGGCTCAGTCTGTGGACCAAGACACATGTAGAATCACAGAATCATTTATGTTGGAAAAGCCCTCTGAGGCCACTGGGTCAAATCATTTCACCATCACTACCAAGGCCACCACTAAACCATGTTCCGAAGCTCATCTACACATTTATTTTATTTTTTAACATTTCCAGGGATGGTGATTCCACCACTGCCCTGGGCAGACTGTTCCAGTGCCTGATCACCCTTTCTGTGCAGAAATTTTCCCTGTTATCCAGTCCAAACCTCCTCTGGCACAACTTGAAGTAATTTTCTCTTGTTTTATTACTTCTTACCTAGGAGAAGAGACCAACCCCTACCTGGCTACAGCCTCCTTTCAGGTGTCTCTCTGTAGATGTCCACATATGAGTTGGACATCTAAGCTCCCATTGCAGTCAAACAGATTTAAGTCACCAGATCCTTAGAATCCCTCGACTCCATGTACTTTGACTCCAGTGGGAGCCTAGGCAAGTATTTAATAAGTAGATATTTACATGAAAGTACTCATGAGAATTTCATTTTACATGGAAATCTCATTTGAGATGTTTTAATCTTTAGAGACTATCACACACCATGCTGAGATTTAAATTCCAAATTCACAGAAAACATGTGTCCCTGTTAACTGGCTAATCAACACTTCTAAATACCAGGGTATTTTGCTAATGTTCTGGAACACAGTTTTTAATGAATTAATTAAGTTCTACATCCATCATTTTGTTAAAGGGCTGTTCTCTGTCATTTTGAAGCCATTCCTCCTTGTCCTATTACTCCATGTTCTTCAAAAATCCCCTCTCCATCTTCCCCAATAGGCCAGTTAGATCTTCCCAAAGCTTTCTCTTCTCCAGGCTGAAAAATCCCAATTCCCTGTGTCTTTCTGAGGGGAAAAGTACATGACAACACATTCAGGTTCCACAACTTCATTCCCCACAAACGTAAGCCCATAGAGGAGGCACGTGGAAATTTTATATGGAGGCTAAACAGCCTCTATATCAAAATCTCACTAAAAGTAGACATACTGGAGTTCCTCTTAGCCCAAGCTAATGGAGAAAAATGTATTTAGAAAGATTTCTCTTAAATTAAGTTAAATACTTAACCTTAAGTGTGCTTCATGTTGCATTAATGTTTAAAAGATTGGCGTTTTCAGACTGTCAGTCAAAAGGCAGAGGAGAAGGAGGAAAATCTGCTGCAGGCCCCTGCAGATCTCCTGACAATGGGCTGAGTGCTTGGAAAGCTGCCTGGAGAAAAGGACCTGGGGGTGCTGGTGACAGTGGCTGAGCCAGCTGTGCCCAGGTGGCCAAAAAAGGCCAATGTCACCTGGCCTGTGCCAGCTGTGGTGTGGCTGCAGGACCAGGGCAGGGATTGGCCCCCTGTGCTGGCACTGGTGAGGCCACACCTCGGATGCTGTGTCCAGTTCTGGGCCACTCATGACAAGAGAGATGTTGAGGGGCTGGAGTGTGAGAGAAGGGAATGGAGCTGGGGAAGGAGACCCAGGAGAGGCTGAGGGAGCTGGAAAGGGGCTCAGCCTGGAGAAAAAGGGGGATCAGGGGCGACCTTGTAGCTCTGCACAACTCCTGACAGGAACATCCAGGAAAAGAGGGCAGCTGAGGGTGGGTTGATTGTGCAGCTCGGTTCCCTTCTCTGGACGTGCTCCAGCACCTCAACATCTCTCATGAACCTCAGATTAATCTCAGGCTCAGACCCTGCACTACTGGTGGCTCTGTGGCTTACTGACACTTTAGGATCCACTAGTTCTCTAAACATCCCAACTCTCTACTGACACCCCAACATTTATTGTCTTACCTTCTTATCTGCTCAAAAAAGCTGAACTGCCCACACTGTTAAACTATCAAAAAATATTTTTGGCTTTGGCCACCGAGCGTTCTTCCAGATGATTTCCAGAAGAGTATGGCCGTTGGAAAGGGACAGAGAGGATTTGAACAGACAGCTCACCTGGATTTGGAGTCAGGAGGGTTAACTAGCACAGATCTGGATTCTGGATGACCATAACTGTTGAATAACTCTGAATAACTAAAGAGCAGTCCTAAGGATGGTTAATTTCCTATTACAGATGTAATCATTATGCATCACTGATCAAACAGAGCAAAATAGGAAAAATTGTTTACCACCTTGAAGCTAAATAATCCAAGCCATGATGCTTGCTTTAATATGTATTTAATCCTTCTGTTGTGCAATGTATCATGCACCTTCTAATGGCTTTCATCTTCTCTCACACCATTTTAAAGCTGTTAATTAATCTACCTATATAATTGGCATTCACACAAATTCCAGGCTTTAGTATCCACATCCTCACAATTCATGAGTTTTTATAATTCAGAGACATATTTGGGCATTTTCCAGTTTCTGTGTCATTTCCTACTGAATGCCACATGTATCTTTTCTGTCCAGCACTATGGAAATATTACAAAGACCTTCACAAGTTCTTTGATGTGTTACAAATATCCAGCTTGTTAGTCTAAAGTGCAGCTCCTTCTCAGTTACTGTGTTAAGCTCATTATTTCAGGCACACAGCTATGACAATTAAACTTGTCATCTGTTCAGCTTCCATGGTATTAATTTCTCCTGTGTGCCTTTCCTTTCCTTTGTGTCCACCACCTACTTAAAGAAATTGGAGTAATTATTTTTGTTTGGCTTTTGAGCTATGTTTTGCTGACCAGAGTTCTCTTTCTCTTTGAGCTCTGTTTTGTCAAAAAAAAACCCCACAAAATAACCAAGAATGGTGGTTTATAATTATAACATTTGAATGTAAACAGAATAAATCAACATTCAGCTCTTAATTGCTCTCTCTGCATTAAAACTGCCCACTGTCATTTATACTTCCCTAAAGGTTTCAGTTCTAGTGCTGTTTTACATTTCTTCTGGATCATGGACCAAGGAACTGCCCATCCCAATTATGCAGAGAGTTATATTTCAAATTTTCTTGTATCATCAGCTCTGCAGTTGACTTATTTTACAGCACTGCGTTGTAAGACAGACAAGAAAATGACAAGGGAACAATGTACAAGAGACTCATATTCAGTTTAGTCCTCAAGTGTGAGATTATCCTGCAGACATTGCTGCAGAGAAATCATTGTGTAATGAATGTCTCTGGATCCACTCACATATAATGTTACTACATAATCTTGCTAATAAGTACATGAGGGTCCCTTTTAAAATATTTACATTTTTAAAATCAAATACGTCTGCTGTGGGACTTGTTTGAAAGCTCATTGTTTCAGTGACTGGAGAGGTTTTTGGTTCAAAGTGAGTGCAGTCATGGTCGGTTTATTCATTTCAATGCCAACACTGTTTAACTTCTTTACATTTTTTAATCATTTATGGTTAAAAACCACTGGTCTTGCAAACCAGGTTTTACAGAAAGGCTGTATTTTACAAAAGTAAAGAAAACAAATTCTGGACATATATCAGACTTTATTTCATGATTATTGAGCAGCTCCTGTACACACTTATCTCAGTGCAATGATCAAGATAGGAGCTGCTAATAAACTGGCTGAGAACCACAGAAAATTTTATGTGAGGATGAAAGGAAGATAATCACACCCAGAGTACAGGCCCAGTGATCAGGATTGTTGTGATGATATAGGTGGAAAATATAAATGCAGGAGAGGAAAGGTAATATTTCAGTTGTTTTAGCAAATATAGAAAGTCAGTGTAGGGGAAAAAAAGGATGGAAGTCAGGGTCAAAATCCTTTAAACTCTAAAAATAGGAGAAAGAAGTAAAGGATCTACAGACAGCAAAGGGAACTGGGGCAAATATCATAGTGAATGCAGTAGTAACAAAAGGAGCAGAAAGAAAACGATATATTATCAAAATAATATATAACATATATATATATATTTTATATATATAAATATATATAATATATAGATAGATATAAAATATAGAAAAAAATATAGTATTATTCGCATAAAAAATTTCACATCTTATATAAGGGGATTAGGAAATGGCTTTTCTGAACCTTTACAGGAGAAGACTTAAAACCTGTGCAAGGCAGTGTAGAATCAAAGCAAACCCCCTCCAAAAGCTCTGAAATACAACAGTGGCAAAGTAAATATATTCAATAGCAAACCCAGGTGTGTGGCTCCCTGCAACCTGCACTTTGCACAACACAGTACATTAGTTCCCAACCAGCACAAGAGCAGAACTAATACCAAATAAATGCAGCAGCACCCCTCTTTTTTCCCTACCACTGAGCCAAGCAGTGAAAATTCAGAGCAGCCCTGAGTGATAAACATCTCTCCCTCTATAAATGCCTGGCCCGTTGCTAGTGGCAACAACTCTGTTCCTAAAGTTAGCTGAGCTCTTACAGTGGCAAATTCCACGTCCTCGTGTAACTTGCAGGATTCAGCTCATCAGTTTTGCCAACTCCTGCAGCCATACAACTGCATTTAAGCATAAACTTTTCTCTTTGCATGATATTTATCAAAGAAAAATGCAGTTAGAGCCTGAGTTATAGGATCCTGAACATGACAGTGAATTCAATATTTTATTACGCTATTTTATCCCATTTTTGCCATTTTTTGGTTTTTTTTTTTGTTTTAAATAATTCCCTACAATACTGTAGGACAGATCCTTTAATTCCACATACAGATGGATGGAAGTAATTCATCCAAATTACGGGGCACAGCTAAAAGAGGACTTAGGTTTAAACCATGTGTTACTTAGGGTTTCAAACTGTGGTTAGCAGATGTTTGCTGAGATGATGTGATGTGAGAGGCAAACATTGCATTAATTTATGGTTGTAGTTTTGCAAAAAGATGCACACCATATCCATCCTCTGGGGTAAATGAAATGTTAAAAATAATCCCTGATTTGTGAGCCTTGCTTTTGGTTTTAGGGACTCTTTCATCAAAGTCATGAGGAGAACTGAAGTTTCTTACACAAGAATTATTTATGACCAATTCAAAATGAGTTTTGTGAATGTCTTATGGTATTTGGATTTAAGTTTTGAATTCCAATAGCTTAGAAAATTGTGAGTCATAAGCTGGATATCTGAATTGTTGTATTAAACCGGGCTTAAAATTTCCTTTTAAAAAGTAATTTCAAATTTCATGCTGAATTTTTTTAAAAGAAAAAAAACCCCTGCATTTCAGAAAATGACATTTTCCTTGTAATTACAAAACTATGGAAGCAATTAATTCCAGCCATGTAGAATCTTATAATCATAGAACCATTTATGTTGGGAAAGGCCTTTGAGACCACCAAGTCCAGCCCTACCCAGCACTGCCAAGGCCACCACTAAACCATATCCCCAGGTGCCACATTTAAATGCTTTTTGAACTCTTCCAAGGATGGTGATTCCACCACCATATGATAGTGACAAAAAAGATAGATGGGGAAAATGTCAAAGTATCAGTTCATAACCTTTACAATAATACACTTGGAGCTTCATAAACTGTAGAGATAAAATACAAATTATTGCTTTTCTTCCTTTATGGCTTTTCAAAGGAAGGCATAATTATCTAAAGTCAACACTGATTGTCCCTCTGTAAAAATTATTACAGTCACAACTTGGAGCCCTAAAGAGAATCAGGAGCTGGGACAACAAAAAGCACTGTATACAGGGGTACCTGCTCAGATCTGTCATCAAAACTAAACTGATTTCAGGGAAAAAACAAATCAATGTGCTTAATAACTCCAGGTTGGAGATGTTTGTTCTATTCTGTGTAGTTTTGTGCCATAGAAATTGCAGGAGTGTCTGGGACTCCGTTTTGTGAGGGTAGCTTTATATGTATACTCTATGGGTGTGAGTGGAACAGTGGTGGCACACACTTCCAGCTGCTGTTCCTGAGTGTGAGACATGGAGATGAGAGCTGGGGGAAGGGAAAACAAATTGAAAAATCACAGAATGGTTTGGGTTGGAAAGACGTTAAAGCCCCTCCTTCCATCCCCTGCCATGGGCAGGGACATCTTCCACCATCTCAGGTGGCTCCAAGCCCCAAAATCCAACCTGGCCTTGGACACTTCCAGGGATCCAAGGGCAGCCACAGCTCTTTTGAGCACCCTGTGCCAGGACCTCCCCATCCTCACAGGGAAGAATTTCTTCTGCAAATCTGCAAATCTAACCAAAATTCCCTAAACAAATAAGGACATGCTCTTTTTTAGTGTCTCACTGTTAATAAGGCGTGACGAGTTTTTATGCATGTATTACACAGGCTGAGATGTCTGCACTTAAAGAAAAGGAGCTGATAAATAAAGTCATGGATGATACCAAAAAACTCTGAAAAAAAAAGCTTTATAAGCTTTTACCTCTTGTCTCCAAAACACTTTGCAGCTGTTACTGCTTGTGCAGCACACTTCCTGCCAGGTAAATAGAAATCTGCTTCCTATAATGCTTTGCAAGCATTATTTGTTCCCATAAAACATGAATAAAAGCATAAAATATGGAGGAAGATATAATTTTATAGTGCATTAAAAATAATAAAAAAAATTAACAAGCATGACAGGTTAACATTTTACAAGCATCAAAGGAGCAGGTGAATTACGGCATTATAGGCAGCAGAAAAAGCTATCCTGGGTTTAGCCTTGGAGCTCTTTATTTTTCCAGACCATTTCTAATTAGAGTCTTGAAATTAGATCCTGCTAGCAAACTCCTAAATTACAGGGAGCAAAGAGGGGATTCAATCCAGATATTTTCCCAGCACAGGACTTTGAGCACTGTTCTGCACACAAAGCACTGGAGTTGTAGAGGTACAGAACGATCATAAGGAGTAGAAAAAAGTGTAGGTGTTAAAAAAAGAGAGAAAAATAACAGTTCCCCATGCAGGCAACCTTTTGAGTTCATTTGCCAAAGAAGGAATTGCCATGTTGTGCATAGGGCCAAGAAAACAATTTTTTTTCAGAAAAAAGGTGAAAATCCACATGAGTATACATAAGAACAGAGGTGCTCAAGATCAAGAACTAGAAAAATCATATTTTAAGGCAGGAAAGGGAAGAGGAAAGAAAAAGGACAGATGAGACAGGGAAAGGGTAAAGAGTGACTAAGAGGAGAAAAAAGCCAAATGCATCCTTGTGTCTAGAATAAAAACCATGAAACCTTACATTGATAAAATATAATCTGGGCCAATACACCATTCCAAGCAACAGGCAGGGTGCCTTGGGCAAATCTTTCTTTTTACTGACATCTCACAGAGGGTGTAAAGATTTACATGCACCCCTATGAAGAAACAAGCAAACTTCTGCCTTTAGGTGAAGTTAAACTGATCCAGGGTGATTCCTTTGAGGTAGATTATGCACATGGTTAAATCTCAGATTTTTAGCAGAGACACAGGAAAGAAAGCAGTCATCTGAAGTCAGTGGCACATGTTGTCCCTGTGTTCAGTTAAGTGAGGTCAGTGTTTCTCCAGCATTCCAGGGGGTTCTGTGCTTTTCCCAGTGACCTGTTCTTTTACAGACAATGAATTAACTGGTGTCTGTAAGAATATATAGTCTGTAGTACTGGAAAGAAATGGGGAATTTCCCTCTCAAGATATTTTCTTTTGAGAGTTAGGGATAGTTTTCTACTATTCAAAAAAATAGGGTGGACAGGAAATATTGGAATAAAAATCATTAAAAGGAAAATACATGACTGAAATGCTGAAAGATCTCATGTAGGGAAGATGTAATAGGGAGGGAACTCACGAAGGGCAAGGCAATTTCTGTCCTTTGTCTTATTCCAGCTAGAGAAGCAAAATAAATAACAGACTCCCAGAGCAACAAGAAACACAAGGACATAAAGGTAGGAAAATTGACGGGAAAGATCCATGTTTTTTTTTTTAACAAAGGGTCATTTCAGTACTGGAACAGAGATGGGAAATGGCTCGGAGCAATTCAATCTTGAGATTTTGGACATCTGGCCTGAGTGGATTCAGAGAGGATAGAGGAAGGGTTCTGCTTCAAGAGGGGACAGCCCAATAATAACAGCATCTGATGTTTGTCAGAATTGTTCCAATAGTACCAAGCTTTATGCTCTGAAACTGTCAGTCAAAAACAAATTGCAGCAATGACAAGCTTTTGATACCCATTTGATGGGCAGAAGTGATAAAATATATGAAGGGTTCGAATGCAAGGTGTCACTATGCTGGTGAGTTGAACCAAATATTGCAAAAATGAAATGGTAAAAGGA
The DNA here is from genome assembly GCF_000277835.1 of Geospiza fortis. Taxonomy (NCBI): domain Eukaryota; kingdom Metazoa; phylum Chordata; class Aves; order Passeriformes; family Thraupidae; genus Geospiza; species Geospiza fortis. The sequence goes on from NW_005054516.1 coordinate 936,850, forward strand.
GATGTAGTCAGGACAAGGATAATTGCTGGTGCCAGAGGCATTGGCCTATTAGCACAATTTCAATTGCATTTAGATCTCATTCCAGTACAGAAAGAAATAAAAAAAATACTATTTTTTTTTTCTCTCAGGAAGGGAGAAAATCTCGGACAATATGGATTGAATAAAGAAAAACAGCAATAAGGAAAGAGTTCAAAGGGTTCCATTGAATTTGCTACACTAAGAATTGAAAGACTAGAAAATTTCAGTAGGGCAGGGAGATGGAAAATCTGTGAGAGTTACAGTAAAGCACAAAGTACAGCTGACACCTGTGTTTAGCAGAAGAGGATATAGTTTACACCAAAAGCAGAGCATTCTACAGGACCATGCCATTTTCCCAGAATAATAAAAATTATCTGAGGAATTTTAGCCTTAGGTAGAAGCAAATCCTTATTTCTGTTATAACAGAAAAAAATAGCATGAACAGAATGTTGAAAATCTTAACCAAAAGTTGTCCTTACAATTTAGATCATATTTTGTTAGGCAATCTAATAATGGATATTTGTAAAGGCAAATGAAACTATATACAGGAATACATCATAGGGTGTTTGTGGTCAGTATCCATATCAGCTGGAGAAAAAAAAGTCCTTGGATTAATATAATGCAAAGACTGATGTTTTCCCACTGTGTAGACAGCAAAAGAAGGTCAAGGATGCATCAGCAGCAAAAAGACAAATTACTGAAGAGATGAGGCCACATGTCTTTATGGGACCAGAAGAGCTGCCAAGAGAATATGAAGTCAAACTTGTGACATCAGCAATTCCAGCAGCAGTCTCTGACCTCTGTATTTTCCTACTGGAGAAGGTAAAAAAAGAGCAAAAGAGAATGAAAGATATGAGAGGTATTTGACAGATAGAAGTGCTTAAGGACTCATATGCAATGAAAGCCCCAAAGCTCAGCAGAAAATTAGCATATGAATGTGGAGAAATAAAACAAGCTTCTTATATTAGCTTGTTTATCAGAAACCAAATACTCCCAAAGTTATATACTTTGAAAGTCCTCTTGGCCTTTCTCCTCCCCAGCTTTTTCATGGAAGAATCTAAGCATTAACTGTATTCATCATTATATTTGGAAGATACTGGTGTCAGCTGGCTCCCAGTCAGCATCACTCTAGCAACAGAAAAATTCTGAAAAAGAAATCCAGGATGCTGCCAGGGTTGCTTGGCATTCTCTGCCAAGCAGAAGATGTGTTGGTTTATGACAGAAATAAAACTGAGGATGATGGATTTTGAGATAGTTTCAGCAAGCTGGCCTTGCTCTGAATGAGGCTGCTACCTGTGACAAGGAGCAGATAAATGTGTGCTGTTTATTATTAAGAAATGGAAATTCTGGTGAACCATCGTGTTTCTGCAGCTCCAGAAAAAGCTCAGCAAAGTCTGTGAATGCAGCAATGTTTCAGTCACCAGAAAGAGCAGATTTTGGAAAGAAAGCAACAAGGTCATTTAGCATAATTAAAGAAGTATTGATATATCTACCTCTTCTGTGCAATATTCTGTATTCTGCCTGTGATGCAGAGGTAATGGCAAGGGATGCAGAGTTCTTTGGTATATCTATATCTAAATCTGTCTCCATCAAAGAAAACCTGTCTGGAGACAAAAAACTCATGCCCATATGGTATCCATATAAAAAAAAAAAAATCAGAGAAATAAAAAATGGTACATTCCAGCATGTGTAGGCTGCTCAGAAACTCAGAGGCCTGCAAAAGGCCTGGTCTTTACATGCTTGGCAATTTGATAACACCCAAACTGATTGAAGCATCTCTGCCCTTAGAGAACTCATGTTCAACAAACAACTTTCTCTTTTATGTTCAGAGACTCTGATCAGAGATGGTGCTTTCTTTTAATCTTTGTTAGCAGCAAATAGTCTCAGAGAAAGTCTTTGCTAAGCAAAAACTCACGTGAAAGAAGAGACTTTTGAGGAAGATGACCAAGTAAATGTATGCTAATATTGACCTGACCATACTCTTTCAATCAATATAAATAGCATTTATTAATTTTTATTACTTAATTATTTCTTCAATGTGAATAAAATTTATTCAGTGCTGCCCAAGAAGAGAGAGCCTAGGGGATGAAATGCAAAAGAGACCAATGGCTACAGTATTAAACACAGGTTGGGACTGGGATTTTGGGATGAAAGAGTTGTGAATCCTCTGAGGTTTCAGAAGATCTGCTCTCCAAAATCCTGCAAGAGCACAAACAAGGACATGACATGAGTGCAGCAGTTTGTAGGGTTTGACCAGGATGGTTCAAACCTAAGGAACAGCTGGGAAGAATATAATGTGGGAGGAAAAATAAGCAAACAAGAATGAATATCCAAACACACCCCCGTCCCCAGGAAACAGTTGCTAATATCATGCATCTCTACAAAACTGGGCAGCAGGCAGCAACAGCTTTTTTTTTTTTTTCTGTGTAATAGTCTGATTTTTTTGAGAGGACACACACATACATTATTGTATGTATTATTTCTCCATACATACAGACCTGGCTGTACTTTCATGGCTGTCAGCTGCACAGGTCATGCAAAAAAACTAAAGCTAATTCTTGCCAGGTATGAAATTCCTAAGATCTTCATAGAAGCCTGTGAGCCTTTACTAGCACCTTTGAACTCCTCAGCAAAGAAAAGGCAGAATTGCACGTACCTAAGGGAAAGAAGAGGAAAAAATCAGGAGAAGCTGTGTGCACAACAATTATGATGTATTGATCACCTGAATCTGGATCCTCTCCAGCAGAACTGGTGATAAGTATATTAGGAATGGCTGTAATTGAAGAGCTCATTATTCTTAAACTTCACAAGTGCAACCAGAAGGAACTGTTGGAGCAAAATCCCAAGATATAAACTTGGCCACCGCAATGGTTGACAGTAAAAAAATAAACTGAGAACCACTCCTAGAGCAAAAGGATCATTTTTTTTCCCTTAAAAATCTTAGAAGTCTTTTGGTACACTTTATCAGAGCTCATACTTGTGATGGCTGCACAGGTATTTCTTCAAAGGAATGAAGTGCTGCCTTCTTACTTCCTACTGCAGGTAAGAGAAAAGAGTTAAGTTAGAGTGGTGCCAGGAGGCAAAAGCGAAGAGGGGTGTCCTGCCCCCAGTCCCTCTCCCAGTCTCGAGGAGCTGCACATAGAACAGATCCAACTTAGCCTAAGTTCAGAATTCAATTCAGATTTATTTCTATGGCTGGATGAGAAGATACATAAGTGCAGATAGCTTTGAGTCATTTGAAATTGTTTCAAAGCTCTTGCTTTAAAAAGGCAGAACACATTTTGGTGGGAAAAAATAATATCCCAGTTTACTTCAAGGTAATCAGTTAATATTACCTGTTAATATTATCTGTTAGTTGTACCAGCCATTAACTCCCTAATAAATGAAATTCCTTAGGCTTTTTCTTTGAATGATGAGATGTAAAAAACCTGTTCAAAACTCCTGTCATCTTCTAAAGTAAACAGAACAGTATGCACTTGAATTTAGAACAGCACACAAAATGTCAATCATGGAAATTAGAGATCTGTTGCATGCAAAATTTTATGCATGAAAAGAAACAGTTCTGAAGCTCTGGATGATATAAAATCATCCCCTGCATAGTCACACAGTGAGAATTTTGTGATTTAAATATATTGTTTCTTCTTTGTCTTTCTATTTTGTATAAGTATCATATTCAGTCTAGTTCTCATGTATTTAGATGCCTGGCTCTGCATGGGTTTATCAATATTTCTCTTCTGTTTCATGGGAATTTCCTCACAAAGACTGATACAAAATATACCTGCTATCTGGATATACACATTTCTATTCTTTTTTAGTATATTTGATATTATGTCTTTAGCTGTTAGACTGTGTAGGCTTTACTTTGCACTGCTCCAGGAAATTGAAGTGCATTCCCTGTGTCAATTTAGTAACCCTTGGTTTTGTCTCTTTGGGAACAAGGAAGGGCTAGAGAGTTCCTCCAGAGAAAAGGAAGTTCAGTTATAAATGACATACATAGATATTGATTTGCTGAGCTATTTTCTTATCTGCTAAAAGAAAATCTATCTCCTCATTTTTCACTTCCATTCCACCAGCACCTGCAAATCCCAGTGCTGAAACAAGCCCCAGCTCTGTTTGGCAGTGGGGAAGATACTTTTTGCTCTGTTTTGGAGAACTGGTCTGGAGTATATTTGGTTATTGTTTCTGTAATAGCCTGGCCTCAGCAGCTGTTCTGCATGGAGCCATTGTATGTCAGAAAATGTAGCTATATCCATACCTTCTTCCTTCCTTCCGTCCATTCCTTCCATCCATCCATCCATCCATCCGTCATCCATCCATCATCTATCCATCCAATCATCTATCCATCCACCATCCATCCATCCCCCATCCATCCATCCATCTGCCTAAGAATGGAGCCTGGCCCCTGCTCTTCACTGTACAGATGGAACCTGTGAGCCCCCAGTTCTTGGACATTCACAGGTTTCAGCCCAGTGAGGAGCCAGTTTTACCCTCCACTGGGCTCTAGTTGCAGATCCCTGCCTCAAACGCACAAAGTCTGGCTGGGACTGGTGCTTCAGAGCTCCAGTAAGGGTGAGCTGGGCTGAGGTGACACAGGGAAGGGTTGAGTGGCTCCCACTCCCACATGGATTATGGCTGGAGAATTTCAGAGGGAAGCTGAGCTGGGGCAGTGTGACTGTCTCCTTCTGTCACAGACCTGAGCACATCTTGATGCTTTTCCTGCCTTGGGTCAAATATTTCCTTTGAATATAAGGAAAGAGTCTTCCTCCTTCCAAAGATAAGAGTCTCTATATCATATTTACTTTTCATAATCTGCTTTTATGCATTTTGAAGTGCCCAGCCAAAGGTACTCTTTGTTTACCTTCATTTTTTCACACCTTGTGAACACTTTTGCTATTTCTGTCTCCCTTTCTAAGTCCAGGGGTAAATACTACAGCCCTTGAATTTTGAGCAAGCTGATCATCCTCCTGGTCTCCGTTCTTTGGGATATTCAGGGTACTCACAACATCAGGTCTTGCAGGTTTTCCTTGCAGGCACAATTAAATAAATCTGGATAGGTACCAGTAAAAAAATACAAATGGCAGCACTGCTGAAAAAAAAAACATCTAGTTTCCTTAAACTCCCTTGTTTTGCTTTAATTCAGTTTCTGTGGTTTGCTATTCTCATAAATATGTCCTTTAGTCCTTTATGCATTCACATTGGATGTCTTATAGGTGGTGTTAGGGAGGAAGGAGTGTGAGTTATTTCCCCAAGATGGAAAGACAAAGGGGTTTTTTTTCCTTGACCTTGTTAGTTTAAAATATTCATAACTATATGAATAATTCCTCTGAACAATATCCCATAACTCTGGGAAAATATAAAAAATTTCTCACTTAAATTAATTACATTTTGGAGCTCAGCATTTTTTTAATATTATTTTACCTCAAGTAATCCAACTGAAATTTAATTGAAGGATTTTTTAATTAAAAGTGGAGAAATGAAACAATTGCAAAATTTTTTCCAACCTCAAAAAATCTATAAATATATTTATTTTGTCTCAAGAAAACCGGTGAGAGGGAGTTACAAAAAACATCCTTCCCACATGGCTATTTCAGCTGTGCAGCTACAGAATAATTCACAATCAAAATTTACTCATGCCTTGGAAAATGCATCTCGTTTTTCACCTCAGGAATCTGTATGAGAAACCAGTGCCAGGAATAAGAATTTCACAGCTGCACAGTGGTATCACACATGAACCCTGATTTCCAAATGCCTGCCCATTAAATACTGGCTGTCACCTGTAATGGTTGGCAGATATAAATGAGGACACTGATGGCTAAAATTCGGGGTATTCACAATTCCTTTCCTAAATAAATATGCATTTCTTATGTCTGTGGAAAGCAGTTTATGCACATTTCCTGCATTTTCAAAGTGCAGTTAATCTTATCCTCATAAACTTGGGTTCTCCTGATGGGACTCACAGCTTTGGACCTCTGTTTGGTTTAGAACTTATTGGGCTTCAGCTGTTGGAGCAGTGGATGTGTAATTCAGTTATCATACCCCAAAAAGGAGTATAATATCAATAGCCCTATTTTATGTTCTAATCCATGGCATGAGAGTTCATCTTCTGGTCTAGGCACCACAGCTGGAACCTGCTGGAAGCTTTAGACATCTCCTGTGGCAGCTGTGCAGGAGTGGTTCAGTGTTCAAGAAGACAGCTACAGGAGGAGGAAGCAGCATTGGATACAAATCCCTTTCTTTTAGGTAGACACACACCACAACCAAAGGTGTTGTAGGTTTGAGCTCCCCATTCGAGCTAATCTGCATCCTTCCATCTTTCAGGTGTGTTCATTAGCAGAAGTAGAAGGAATAAACTCTCCTTTCTTCTGACTTTGTCTCATCTATAGAAAATAACTTAAAATTATTTTTTAAAGAGGAAACCCAACAGGTGTCAACGTCACATTTTCTGAAAAATCCCCTTTGCCCAGGATTCTTCTCCTGGGAAGATGAGAAGCCTCAGAGAAAAAGGAAAACAACATTATCTCATTTGCCTCTCATTTTGCTGCTTTGGAATGTGTTTGGAGATTGTTTACCCACAGGTGATTGTTTCACTGGATTCTGCTGTGAGTTGGTTTCACTCTTTGGCCAATCAGGGCCAAGCTGTGTCAGGACTCTGGAGAGAGTCACGAGTTTTCATTATTATCTTTTTAGCCTTCTGTAAGTATCCTTTCTGTATTCTTTAGTATAGTTGAGTTTAGTATTCTTTAATATAATATAGTATCCTAAAATAATAAATTAGCCTTCTGAGAACATGGAGTCAGATGCATCATTCCTCCCTTTGTCTGGGACCCCTGCAAATACAAGAAACAGGTTCATGTAAAACTAGTGTTTTATGTTGAAGGTGTAAATGTGGATTAGATGGGATCTAGAATCAAAGAATCACAGCATTACAGATGGGTTTGGGTTGGAGGGGTCCTTAAAGACCATCTGGTCCCAACCCCCCTGCCATGGCCAGGGACACCTCCCACTATCCCAGGTTGCTCCAAGCCCTGCCCAACCTGGCCTTGAACATTCCAGGCATGGGGCATTCATCTGAGTCCAGGTCTCTGTGACACATAGTTCTTAAGAACAAATGGAGTCTTTGGACATTTCAATGTATGTGGCAAATATCATTTTACACACACACCCCCTTTGCAGCTTCTGCACCCATTTGTCAAAGAGGTTTCTCAAACACTAGTCCACACAGAACAGTGATTCCGTGTTTGACTTGCTGGGGGAGTCACAAACAATTTTTTGTGCCTTTTGCATGAAAACTGACCCTATGCTGAGTTTATTATTCCTCCTGAACAGCCCTTGGGGAACAGATTGCAGAGGGACAGCAAATACTGAAAAGGAGTAAGGGAGTGATGGTGCTGTGTTGTAGAAAGAAGAAATTAATTAGAAAACAGAAGGTTATGAAGAGATACTGAGAGGGGGGTCCAGCACAGAAGTGATGCAGAAAGAAGTTTCCTTGGAAAGGTGTAGGGCAACTGGGGAATAATCTGAATCCTACATACAAAACATTGATGAAGCTTATCCTTCTGGTGAGGAGAGGATCCAAAGGTTGTCTGGTAAAAGAGGTCAGCTCCACTTTCCCTTTCCAAGAGAAAATCAAACTTTAAAAAAGGAAGTCTTACTGGCATATGCTACAGAGACTTGTTGCCTCTTTTAGGTTTATGATGGATTGATGCTTTCCATGTTTTTGGAAGCCAGAGAATGTCTCATCGTCAGATGCTGAGATTATTTTGTACCCAAAATAATAGGTATAAAAATAGCACCTGATAAAGCACAGATGTCTCCTTGACTCCCACTCCCCAGAATGGCAGGGAAGCAGCTCTGTGATGGCTCCAGCTATGGTGTGACTGCTCCTGAGAGCCCAGACACACTCAGCCTGCACAGCTACTCGGCTTCCTCAGTGCGACACAGATTTTAAATTACGAGGGATGAATTTGCAATGTTCAAGGGTGCATTTTAAAGTCAAAGCAAGCCTGTAAAATGTCCAAATTTGTATATGCAGAGCAGTCTTGTGTCATGTACTTCCTGCTATCTTCAATTACACTAATAAAATTTTCATTTAGGAAAAGAGGTTGGATATAAAACTGGATAAATTCTTTGAGTTCTTTTTCTTCTTTTGAGATTATTTATTAGTGATAACGACTAATGTACTGCTTAAGGGTAATGAATCTTATTAAATGCACTTTAAATTATCTCCTAAATTAATACAAGAGTGCAGTTCCTGTGCTAAAGACCCACATAGGACTGGCAGAGGAACTAATATTTGCTTCTTATGAAAGACTCCACATTGCCTCCAGCTAAATTATGTATATCCAATCAAATTCTTGTCCCTAATAGAGATGTAACATATGTAAGCAGATTCAAATGTTATGTAGTACTTGCAGGAGATGTCTATAGATTTCATTCAGATAATCTGCCTCTTCACTTTGTGCACCTTCTATGTGATAACTCAGTTGTTTGGTTTTTTTTTTTTTTTTAATCTTTTTCTCAACATATTTATCAGGCATTACTTGCTCCCTGACACAGGTCAGTGTAATCATGCTACATCAGGATGAGAGAAGGGGTTTTCTCTTCAGGGATAGAATCACTACCTTAAAATGCAAGTTTATTTTGGAGGTGAAAGTCAGATTTCTAAAGTTTAAGCAGTGTGTGCACGTAGCTGCCTGAAGAACACACAACTTCATATATTCCCCAGCTTCTTCAGTTCAGCACAGGACATGCCTAACTCTCAGCTTCTCTTCTCCTCTCCTACCTCTGCTCTCATGAGCTTGGCTGTGGCTCTAGGGAAGTGTTAGATGTGACTATAATAAGGGAATACTCAGTGGAATTGGTTATTTGCATTCCCTTTAGCCTGGGTATCCCATTAATATTCTGGCTTTCAAACACACTGCCAAGTTTGAATTTAAATGCATCTCTGTGTCTCCTGTGCACTACCAGAGGTGAGCTACCACAAAAAGTCAGACTCATTTCAGCTCCTGAACATGAGAGAGAGAGATTTAAGGGAGGATTATTAGCAAAGAAGACTGAGGAAAAAGTCTGGGAAAGTGAGAAGATTAGTGGTCAGGTTTTATACTCAGGAAGGTTTCCTTTCCATACTGATGGAGTGAATAGTTTCCTTCATCTGCTGTCACATATAGTAACATTTTTGATGACACAAAATGAATTTTTTTAGCCAACTTCTCAGCAGTGTGGAGGTTTCCTAAAACTCTTGTGACCAGAGGCGGGCTGTGCCTGCTGCCCAGGGCGCTGCTGAATCTCCCATGACACTGAAAAAAAAATCAGGCTCTGCAAAGGAAAGGCCGAAAAAATTGTTGACCACAAACAAAATTAGTAAAATATAAATCAGGTGCAAAAAGATCCGAGAATTTTCATTTCTTCAGAGGCCACCAATGGTCCAAAACTTCGGTATGGTATGAGATTTCTGTACTGACTTTAACTGTAAACTAGTAGTTAACTATAATATGCACCTTAGAAAGTCACTGAACCTATTTCAGTATTTGAATAATTTGTATAATTTCTAGTCTTTCTTGATGCTTAAAATTAATCTTTCCCTTGAATATTTCAGAAGCAAGTTACTACCAATTTTCTTTGGAAATAGATTTAGTTCTTGGAACAGTAGTAAAGTTTTCTTTCTTTTTGTTAAAGTTTTCTTTAAACGTTCTTTCATGTTTTTACCTTTTTCTTAGCAGTTGATATATCACATTCAAACTTGTTTGTTTCACGACCATCACTGTCATCAGCAGCCAATGTATTGATCTGCTGCCTTTTCCTCTTCATAGTTAGTGCACAGAGAAATTCATTTCCATCTTGAGCTGTTCTAGCAGTACACATTTAGAACAGACAAATTAGAAATATATGGCCAAAGCAGCTGATAACCAGACCTCTGCTATATCCCCTCCTTGAAAATTCCCTATTTCATTTTCCATGATATATTTTGCACCAAATTAAGAAGTCTGTGAGCACTTGCTCTAAGTCCTGTGCTGAGCTGCCCTCTGAGCTGTCATATCTGATCACACACAACCAGGCCCCTCAATTTTCATGGGTTCTTGGTTTTCTTGACTGCCTGACATGCAAAATTTTGTCACATAGTGAACTCCTGTTAAGGGCAGCTGCAGAAGCTCAGTGACCAAGGCATGGGAAGATCATGAGATCACAGAATCACCTTTCTGTAACAGAGGGCAGAGGATTCCACCCAGGGATTCCACTGCAGGGCTCAGCACTTCAGAGCATCACATGGAGACTTCTGCAGAGCCTGAGCTGATAAACAGCAAATTCAGTGAGATATTATTTTTTTATTATTTTTCTTTCTTAAGACCGGCTGAGAGATGTGGGGTTTGTTCAGCCTGGAGAACAGAAGGCTTCAGGGAGATCTTTTAGCACCTTCCAGTGCCTAAAGGGGCTCCAAGAGAGCTGGAGAGGGACTTGGGACAAGGACCTAGAGAGACAGGACAAGGAGGAATTGTCATCATGATATTTTCTGAAAAATCCCTTCACCAGGATTTCTTCTCCTGGGAAGAGGAGAAGCTGAGGCTTCTCTGTGTTTGGCTGCTCTGGAATGTGGTCTGGAGATTGTTTATCCAAACATATGAATTGTTTTTAATTAATGGCCAATCACAGCCATCTGCGTCAGACTCTGAGTCAGTCATGAGCTTTCATTATCATTCTTGTGAAGCCTTCTGATGTATCTTCTCTCTTTCTTTAGTAAAGTTTTAGCATACCATTCTTTAAAAAGTATAATATCATAAAATAATAAATCAGCCTTCTGAGAACATGGAGTCAATTCTCATCTCTCACCTTGTCCTGGGGACCTCACAAACACCACAGGGAATGGGCTGAAACGGACAGAGGGTGGGGGGAGATGGGATACTGGGGAGAAATTCTGTCCTGTGAGTGGTGAGCCCTGGCACAGGGTGCCCAGAGCAGCTGTGGCTGCCCCTGGATCCCTGGAAGTGTCCAAGGCCAGGCTGGACAGGGCTTGGAGCACCCTGGGATAATGGAAGGTGTCCCTGCCCATGGCACGGGGTGGAATGGGATGATCCTTAAAGGTCTCTTCCAACCCAAACCATTCTGTGATTCTGGGGTTCGTGGAGCTGATGGGAATCAGTAGTTCCATCTGCTCTCCAGAAGGAATTGTTCTACAGTTTTGAAAATCAGCTTTTATTTAATAACATTACTTCCATACAGAAGTAGGTTTTTGTGCACAAAGAAATCAAATTTCTGTGAAAAAATGATAATTTTCACAAAACCTTTTTGTTTCTGTAAAGCAAGATAACATCAATCCACATAAAAAGTACCAAAAGAATTTGATGTCAGCATCATTAGGATATAAGTTATTTATTATCTCCACACTCTTGTACTTATGAATACATTGATAATTTTGATTTATAGTAGTAGTATCAGGTAATTGGAATAATACTAATTTATTAGAAGTATCCTGTAACTAATAAAATAAATATTATGAAAAAAAGGATCTCCTGGATAAAAAAAGTACCACAGGACAGGCCCTCCCCTTCAATGGTACAAAGACTGTGATCTGTCATAATATTTTATCAATAATATATCAATTAATAATTAAAGCTCCATCATTTATAAACTGGAGACTCAAATAGGTCTTTCTTTGAACTATAATGACACCTTGGCAATGAGAGAAGTGCTAGATGGAGAATAATAATTATTAAAAATGTGAAAGTGAATTAGAGCAAGAAAACTAGTTGCAGTATAATTGCAAGGGACTCATGCTACAAACTGTCACTTAGCTTTTGTGCCTAGAGAGGAATAACAAGGATAATAAATATGGGTTTATTTCTTCCTCAGTGAGGAGGCTTCTGATTAAAAAATGCTCTACTTTTTTTTTTTTTATTATGCTATACTTTTTAACTTCCTTGCTGCCGTGGACCAAATATTTATAATATGCTGTAACTGCAGATTTGCATATGAAAAGCCAAGTGATGACTGAGTGATTTTTAGTGTGGACAATCAAAAGGATTTGTTTTGATTAAAGAGTAAAAGGGTTGACTTTAAGTATTGAGTTTGGGAATATAAAATGATTGCAAACAGATAGGAGTAAAATGTGGGGGGGGGGGGGGGGGGGGGGGGGGAGAAGAGGGAGGGAACAGGGTGGGGGAAGAGACACAGATTTTTCTTAGCAGGGTCAGCATCCCACACACCACAGTGTCATTTACCTTTGTCCAATCCATCCGAGGTAATGTTGCATTGCATGAGCCCTGTTAAATTTCACTTAGGCCATTCACAGATTCCTCGAGCAGGCACGACTAATTTTATGGATTTTTATTGACCAGGGTATGGAGATCGGATAAGATGATACTGAAGAAAAGCCAGGTGTTACATCTCTCCATGTAGTTTTTACAGAGCAGTTGCCAACAGCAGGGATCTCAGGGTGGCAATGAGACACAAAGACACCTCTGAGTGGACATTTCTCCCCTGGCTGGAACAGATGATGCCATGAAGGTTCCTGTACTCCAAGAGCAAGATGCTCCCTGAGGATGGGGTGCCCTGTTGGAACCCTGGATGCTGAGAATGTTAAACTTTCTGTGCTGAAAGGCACAGACCCACAAGAGAACACTGCATTTGACATGAGGCTATGGAGAAGACTTCCAAAATTGATTAATATGATTGGGATTACAGGTGTGGAGTTGGTCAGAAGTGTGTAATATCACAGGGTGAAAAACTTAAAGTTTGAGATTTTAGAATACAAAAATAAATACAAAGCAAGATGGAGGTTTTAGGGCAGAGACAGGTTGTTCTTCTTTACCTTCTTCTTCCTTCTTCTCCATGGGTTTGGGTGATGTTTTGTAATTGGGCAGAAAAGTCCACATTGCAATCTTCAAGGGATCAGTTATTGGGTTAAAAGGGAAAATAATCTAGGTGTCATTTCTTAATTGGACAGTTTAGTTTTAAAAGACCTTGTAACAAGAGATTGTTGGTCATTTTGTGCCTTCTAATGAAAGGCTGAAGAACTGTTGTGAGGCTGTTACATTGATAAGAAATAATAAACACCTGAGTCCAAACATGAAATACTCTCTCAAGGGCCTTCACTCCAGACCTCACCAGAGGCAGAAAATACAAACAGAGAATCCACATTTCCAGCCAGATTTCTCCTCTGGCTGGAGCAGGTGATGCCATGAAGGCTCCTGCACTCCAGGAGCATGATGCTCCCTGAGGATGGGGTGCCCCTTTTACAGTTTGCTCAGCTGGGCTGTGCTCAGTGGTCAGCAAGGGGAGCTGGACTTCTGGCTGGTCATGTGCCTTGACTGAACATCATTTTCTCCTGGTAGATCAGCTGGTCACTTGTGCTAACATTTATGATGAATTTATACTGTCCAGGCTCTGCATTCAGCATATTTTTCATTCTTCATGGGTTGTAGAGGGACCCTCAAGCATTACCTGAAACTATATCCCTAATGGTAATGGGAAAACAGATGAAAACCTTGTGCAGCACCACTAGTTGAGGAGGTTTTCACTTTTTCTTTGCTGCGGCTCACACTGGATTTAGACAAAATAAGTTTGCAATTCAGGGTGCAGCTTTAAAAATTCTGTCCTTTCCTAGAAATCTGTAGGAAAAAAGTATTTGCCAAACTTACAGCAGTACTTTGACCATTTCACAGAAGACCTTAGACACAAAATTTAAACCATGTTATGTGCTAGGGCTCCACTACATCTGCATTTACAAGAGATAACAGCACTGTGCACACCCAGAGCCCTGCAGGATTTTCTCCCTTCATGAATTCAGGCAGTTTTTCAAACAAAGCATGTATTATGTATGCAGCAAGGGAAGTGTCTGCTTCAGAAAAGCTGATGTCTCGAAGGTAAACAAGTATAAATGTTTATACATTTTTTAACACATATTATTTACCCAGAAGAGCACAACAGCTGCTTCGGAGTTGTTCTGGTCTCAGTGGTAAATAGGTATTTTGGCAGTTGTTAGAAACAGAAATGATTCTTTGGTTCCATTCCATTGTAGCCTCTCCACTTGTTATTCTAATGATTGTTCCAAAGGAATCAGGTGTCAGAGGAGATTGATTTCACTTTGCACAGATTAGATTGGCACCTCCATGAAAAGTCCCAAGTAGAAGGCACCTTTTGTTTTTCATTCTGACTCATAATTTAGTCTCTGCTCCCCCTTGACCCTGTGATTTGCATGGCCTTCAAACAGAGATGAATTCTTTCCTCCTCAGCCTCACCTGGGAGTATTTGTGTAGGTGTTCACCAGCTACCCTCATCCCAGCTAGCAGCAGCAGTCCAGTTGGAATGGCACTGACGCTGATTATCTGCTAACATTGGTGTCACAATCCATCCTTACGGACGGGTTCGTGATGGTTCATGGATTGATCTCAGGGTGCAAAAAAACCCTCACACGGCACAGGGGATTTGCAGTAATAATCAAAACAAATGCACCTTTATTGAGTGACCACAGCAAAATGCGATAGAGGGATTAAGGGGGAGAAAAAGATAGAGAAAGAGAGAGAAAAGAGAGAGAGAGAGAAAGAGGATATAGCTACCAAACGTAGAGATGAAGTCCTTTGGTCCAGTCCAGTCGAGGATCCACCTGTTACGTTGAGGACATCTTGAAATCTCTAGCTAGCTCAGAGGTTTCTATTATGATAATTCTATTGGAAATTGCGAGGGGGAGGAAACAGATACAATAAGGAATAGATGTAACAGGTAGTCCATGTTCTCAGCAGTAAACAAGAGCCATTGTTTTCATGGTCCAGTGGTCACATCCTGCAGGCAAACATCTCGGTTTGGTCAGCTTGCCTCCCCCACACACCTCTCCCGGGTTGGGGGTTTCAGTCTCAATCCTTGGAAGGAGCAGAGAGGCCTTCTCACATAGGAGTTTCATGTCTTGGTCTTTGATGGAGAGGCTTCTTACATCTCAGTCTGTCACGGTGGTTGTAAAACAGGTGAGGGTCTTCTGTGGGGACCACCCGAAACTCAGGAGAAGTCCAGCCAGGCCAAGAGGTGGGACAACTTCCAAGGCTATTGCTGCAAAAAGGTCAGAATGCTCTTCTTTTCTTCTAAGCAAGTTCAGCGTAGCATACAGCAAATACACCTGTGAACAATAGCTTAGCAATGTCAGGAGCTGTGCTCAGGTCTTGGGGCCCTTGGCATGTAACTTTCTCCAACAGGGCCAGACACTTCAGACAATGGTCTTTTCTTCAGTGGTCCCCAATGACAATCGTGAGGCAAATGAGGGATATTTCGGACAGACTCTCACAACTGGTGATCTGATTCCTTGCCCTAGTCATTCCCCAGAACACCAGATGAGCTTGTAAGAGTTCTCATTGCTTTTGTGAATGCTCAGGGAGACACCAAATGCTCTCCCATGTGCTGCAGTGAGTGCACTGCTGGCCGGATAGACAAGAATTGGCCGGATGCTTGAAGATTTAACCAGACTCTTCCTCATCCTGCAGGAAAGAACCTGCCCCCTCCAGCCTGCCTCTCGCAGCGCTGGGACACAGGGCTCCAGTGCCTCCCCAGTGGGTAATTCACAGGTTACTTTTACATTCAGGCCAACAGCCAATCACTAATTAAGCCCCAAGTGTACACCATGTGCATCACTAATGCATCTGTGTGTTACGTTTTGTGATTCTCCTGGCTATGCTCATTTGTTACAACACCAGCTCGCTTTCCTAGCTAAAATCCTCTGCAGCACTAGAGGTGGTTGTTTGCTGGGATTAGTCCTGATGTGTTTTATGCCCTGAAGTTTATCTCAGAGATCTGATTTCTCAGGTTGTTGTTTCCCCACAGCTTTCCAGGCTTCCAGGACTTACTGGGGCTTGCAAGAAAACTGAAGAGGGACTTTTCCCAAGGGCATGTAGTGATAGGACAAGGGGGAATGGCCTTAAATTAAAAGAGGTAAGGTTTGATTAGACATTAGGAAGAGATTCTTTCCAATAAGGGTAGTGAGGCCCTGGCACAGGGTGCCCAGAGAGGCTGTGGCTGCCCCTGTATCTCTGTAAGTGTCTCATGCCAGGTTGGACATTGGGGTTTGGATCCACCTGGAATAGTGGAAGGTGTCCCTGCCCATGGCAGGTGATGAAACTGGATGGGTTTTAAGATCCCTTCCAACCCAAACCATTCTATGATTCCATGACCTTCATGGCTCTACAAACCACTTGCACTAATGGGAAGGAGTAGATTATACCACCTCTTTTGCCATTTGTGTTTATCTGTGCCAAATACAATTTTATTTTGTGTGGAAAAGCAGTTATCTGTCATTTTTCTCTACTTCACAGGCCACCACACCAGTGCAAACTAATTTTCACTGTGATTATAAATTCAGCTACAGAACAATTAAAGGCAGCAGAAAATGCATTGGGATGTTTTCTCTTAGCCTGTGTTTAGAGTGTGATAAACTCCCATAGATGGAGACAGAGAGAGCTGAGGGCTCTTGTGTGTTAAGCTGCCACAGAAAATTCTCCAGAGCTCATCTGGAGAGCTCATCTTTGGGAATAAACATGATTCATTAAATCAACCACCAGAGTAAATGTTATGAGATGATCTATTAAAGCAAAGTTGCTTTCTTACATATCAGGACACAGAAGGAAACAGAAATGTCACTGAATTTATAAAAAATGCACTTTATTGCTATTTATTCATGCACTATCTTAACATTCAGTGATTTACTTACAGATTTGAATTGTGTTAGGGTTTTTTTGTTTGGTTTTTTGGGTTTTGTTTGTTTGTTTTGCTATTTTTTTGGGTTTTTTTGGTTTTTTTTTAGTATTGTACTGAGTATGGCAAATAATTAAAGCAAAAAGATTCATAATGTTCAAAGGTCAGATGGCTCAGAGAGCCAGTGATGGGACAAAGAAATGGTCATTGTGAGGTCACAGACTGAATAGAAAGTCTTTGAGGATGTTCTTGCACCAACTGCAGTCTCAGGATGTATTTTAATTTCATTTTGTAGCCTTTCTTAGCAGGCAGTGAAGAGCAGTAGTCACCTCCAGGAAGTAATTCATCTCACCCTTCCAAGATACTGAGAGTGAATGAATATTGTTCCAGGAGGTGAATGCCAGCCTGAAATTAGTTTTCCAATCAGAGCTCTTCAGTAGCCAAGTGATAAGAATGGAGAGTTTTCAATGTGAGTTCATGCAGCATTCTGTATTCACAAACCAACATTACCTTTGCTGACAGCCTTAGATTAGATGAAAAGACAAGGCAAAGTGAACAAATGAAATATTTCACTACTGCTAGAAGATAGAGATCAGGAGAGATTAGTTCCCCTTGCTCTTAAAAGAGAGCTGTAGTCCTTGCGTGCAGTTCTTGACAGGTAGTGTAGATAGCTTAATCAGTTTATGCTAGCTAGAGAGATTAATTTATTAGTGGTTTAATTTTCCCTGCACCAGCAGCACATTTACTCACAAAACAGTATTTGAAGGACTTTGTTTAACAGAGTGGTTACTGGAAGTTGGCAAACAAGGACAGTGCTCATCAAATGTGAAAGTGCCTGGGAGTATCTAATGACTGATCTGCATTTCAGGGGAGAATGTGCACTGTATAATTATTGTTTGTATCTGGATTCAAGTGACAAAAATCCTTCTAGGAGGTGTTTATTAGACAAGAACTGAAGGAGGTAACGATGTTTGGGTGGGAGATGCAGTAAAATATCTGCATTTTCTGTACCATACTGTCAGCATCAATATGGAGGTGTAGTCTAGCCTGCTTATGAGCATCTTTAATGGATATTTTATTCCTTTGCTGACTTTTTAGTTATAAATGTCTTCAGACACTTTCTGATAAATTTTAATTTGAAGACCTCTTGATGCTATGTGCCTTAGTTTGTTATGGAATTCTAAAAACAATTTCCATCCACGTCCAAAAGGAAATTCCAGTTATTGCAGTCTCAGTCTCCTGGAACTTGCCACACCTGACTCCTGCAAGTCTTCTGTCTGAATACATTTCTGCTCCTGTCTACATCAAATATCGAAGCTTCCTATGGCTTTGAGATGATCATAGCTTCCTTAACAAGCCCCA
This sequence comes from Geospiza fortis, assembly GCF_000277835.1. Lineage (NCBI taxonomy): Eukaryota > Metazoa > Chordata > Aves > Passeriformes > Thraupidae > Geospiza > Geospiza fortis. The sequence continues at coordinate 954,895 of NW_005054516.1, forward strand.
ATCTTTTTACAATTTTATTTCTGTTAGTTGGATCAACAAAATAGTTGGACCTCATGCAGCATTAGGTTGAGTTTATGTGTCTTCAGTGGTTAATTCTGTGTTGCAGATAAATGATCTTTGTTCCTAGAAACTTCTCACCAGTCCTAATCAACCTTTCTATTAATTCATTAATCCTAAAGCTGCCTCAAACATATCTAATATTTTCGTCTGAATTCCTTTCTAATGATGTGGGATCACAGTTACTGAAATGTTCATTACCTCCCTCTGAATTCTGAGCTCCTTATCCCATCTGACAGGTTTTTTTCTCACGTGTCACCCCTTTCACCCATTCTGACCCCAAGTCCCATCTTCTTTGAGCCTTCTGGCATGGAATGAAAAAATACTCTAATTCTTTAAATACTTTGTTACTGCTTTTATCCATAAAAGATAGGAAGGAATCAAAACTTTAGAAAATTTCAAAGGAAAATATTGCTGGTCTGCAGCTCAAGTTTAATAGGCTGGTCATCACAAATTAAAGTGAAGACATGGGCAAATTTCCCAATAGTCAAAGAGAAGGATGGGGTAAGGCTCTCTCTCAACTTTATCTTAATTCATCCCATTCATTTACTACTTAGTACTTGAATACTTGAATCTGGCTTTTATCCTCATAGGCTTTTAGAAACGTTCATCACCCAACTTCCCTGAAATAGAACCAGACTATTTCTGCTTTACAGGAAAGGATTCATCAGAGAAGCTTAATTAATAGATGAAGATGAGAGATCAAGATGAAGAAAGCAGGTTGTCCAAGATATCCAACCTCTTTCAGTATTCCTATTTCTACTTATTACTATTTCTGCTCAAGCATTGTACCTTCTGTATAATGGCCTTTGTTGGAGTATCCTGCTTGATTCTGTTGTCTATGATAAATGCAGCTAAACTGCAGTAGTAAATAAAATACCACAGTGGGATCTCCAGTAACTATTTTATATGTTGAGAAGAATCAATAACTTCAGAGTTTAGGACTTGTTTTTGCTCATTTGTGTCCTTGAGCAAATCAGTTTGCTTTTGGAGAAGAATCCTTCAAAGCTGCAGAGCTGGAAGTACAGTTTGGGCTTTCGCTGTGAGGAAAAATACCAGGTTTATTTCCTTTCCTTTTTTTTCTTTATGTGGGTTTCTCATTGGCTGCTTGGCTCTTAAACTCTCATTCCTTGTTTATCACACTCCCCTTTGGCCTTTCCAAACACAGGAAGCTACAGAAGACCCTGGCCAGGGGCCTAGAAAGGGACAGCTGGAGATGAGCGGCAAAAATGCTGATTCTTTTTGTCTCCTACCTCCCCTCAGCCTACACACCTCCTTAGTTATTAGTCTGAAAAGAGCCAGCCAGAAAATATGGTTGGTTTATGGTCTTGTTAAGACCTTGCACAACTCACTTTTTTCCAGTCAGTCATTTATATCCAGCAAGTCCCTTTTTTAAGGAACGTGCTGTTGCTACGCAACCAAAGGAACCATATAGAAAAAGGAAGCAGGAAGGATGAAGGCAAGAGGTGGGGTAAAAAAAGAAAGATGTTCTTGGGAAAAAAAAAGAGGGAAGTCATAGACTGTGATTTGGAAATCAAAAATAAGAAAAGCTTTTCCTTTAGCTGGATGAAGGCAAGACACAGAAATTGAGGAGCTCTTCCTTGCCCTCCACTCCTTTTCTTGATCTTGTCCAATCACTTCAAGGCTGTGGAACATGGTCAGATGATTAAACAGTTGGAGAAATGGCAATTTGGGTGGTTGGAGTGTCTGACTGGGATTCAGCAGGTCTGTCAGATAGATATTCCCTGCTTACTGAGTGTCTCAATGGGTTACCTAAGGCAAACTGTTTAATCTCCTGTCCTATTTTCCTTCCTCTAATATAACACCTTTGATTTCTGCCTTGTCACTTTAGACTAGAAAACTTTATTAATAAGCAATGAATAAACACCCCAGCGAAGTCTCAGGGTCCCTGCTTTAAAGGATGGATATTAGTATTAAAATAAGGATCATCACACCTCTCTCACCTTCCTACTCTGATGGTGGAACACATCTTCTAGCCCTTAATGTTGACACCTTCCCATTCTGTCTTGTCCTCCACATTTCAAGGCTGTGCTTCAAATGCAGGAGGACTTAAATCTATCCCAGCTTACTACAGGCCTATGCAAGGAAGTATTTTGTTCCTTGAGAACCCAGGCCCCTTCTGTACTCTGTGGGTACACTTCTAGATCTAATTCACACTTCAGAAATGCCCGTTTTGCTTTCTTTTGAACATCTTCTAGCAAAAGTCTAGGGTGAAAAGTCGTTTTGCTTTCGTTTGAACATCTTCTTCTAGCAAAAGTCTAGGGTGAAAAGATGCCTGAGTGAATTCTCTAAAGATCCATTGAGGGCAATGTGGTTTTCATCTCCTTTATGTATGTGTTTTACTGTGAGGTGTCTCCACACAGTAGAAGTCTTACCTTCCCCCATGAGAGAAAATTTCCAAACAGAGTAAGAGAAGCGGCAGAAGGTAGAACTGAGCCCTGCAAGAGAACTGGCAGGATGATGCTGCCTCATTTAGAATTAATTTGTTTGTGCAGGCTTGTTAAAGTGAAAGTGGCATTTTGTTTGCTCTGATGAAGGCAGAATTAATTTAACTACAATTAACATTTTTGCTTCTTATAGATATTCACTGGTGCTCAGCTTTTTTTGCCTGTGATAGAAGATCATTTACAAACACCATTAAAAGCTCCCCTGTCTGCACTGACATGACAGCGTTTCCAAATACTGAGATTTTTTGTAGTGCTTTGAAGTTTTCTGCAGTTTTGTTTTAATAATCAGTGTGGTTGATATGCTGGTCATTCTCCTTGCAAAACAAGGAGCAGTTGTCATAGGCCATGAAATCAGCCATGGAGACTATTGGTGCAGATTCCTCCTTGCTGCGCCTTGCAGTGAATCTTCATGGAGCAAGTCAGCTCACTCCTGATTACCTGGAGTATCCTTTGTCTGTCTAATCTATCCAGAAAACTAAATTTTGGTGGAACCTTAAAGCTCAGCCCACAGGCAAAGGATTGAATAGTCGAGCATCTAAGGGGTCTTGGATCAGGAGCTGAAGATTTGTTTCATATTTATCCATCTCTAAGTGGGTCCTGGTTAGGATGCTAGTTAACCTTAATCTGACTAGCTCAGGGAAACACTTGGTTCTGGATTAAATTGATCTTTGCTATGTGGTTTCACAGCCACTATGATAATGGAGAAATTTCACTTCCCAAGACAGAATTGGAAATGTCATATTCACACATGTATACTGACTGTTTTCTAAAACTCTTGATCCCTTTCCTTTCCTTTCCTTTCCTTTCCTTTCCTTTCCTTTCCTTTCCTTTCCTTTCCTTTCCTTTCCTTTCCTTTCCTTTCCTTTCCTTTCCTTTCCTTTCCTTTCCTTTCCTTTCCTTTCCTTTCCTTTCCTTTCCTTTCCTTTCCTTTCCTTTCCTTTCCTTTCCTTTCCTTTCCTTTCCTTTCCTTTTGTCATAAATAATTTTGGGTATAAAAGCTAGATTATCTGAGCTCATTAGCAGGGGTGGAGCATCAGCAATAAACAGGTGATTTTAATTCAATCTTCAGGTAGCTCACATTAAACTTTGTATTATCTTCCAGTGATAAATTAGTGGGGTCAACAGCCTTTGACTAAACACTGCAAATTTCTGAAGACTATTGAGTTGTGATCCTCAGTTTACATAATAGATTTTCTGTATCATAATGAGGTTTTAACAAAAACAAAAAAAATCTAAATTATCTGTCAAATGTACCTCGTGCCTTGAAAGTGATACTTCATGGGAAAAGGATAAAAAAAGAAAAGAAAATGGAAACCCAAACTCTTTGTCCTCTATTTGAATTGCCAGTTGTTTATGTGGGGCAAGGGAATGACCATAAAATGTATATTTTTTAGATATACATTTCAAGTTTTTAAAGATATCCAAGGGGATTTTTTGAGAGTGAAACTCTTGCCATAAGCACAAAGAAGTGTATCATGTGACTGCTGTGATGGAAGGAAGATTGACTTGCTGCCACACTGTTGTTTAAATAGCTGCCAAAACCCATGTCTGATGAATGCATTGCTATAAATGATCTCCACTTTTCACATCCTTCTACAAAGACCTTGTTAGACAAAGAGCTTATCTCCAATACTGCAAAGATTTAGTAATATCTTAGTCATGTGTTATACTGAATCATAGAAAACACTTCATTTCAATATATATTTAGCTTTTATGAAGTAAAAGACTAAGGAAATTTGACAGTAGGTAAAGTAAGATGCAGTTTTGGTATGAAAAGGTAATTTTGATTAAAAAGAAAAAAGGTAAAAATTGGCCTATATTCCAACTATCTATTTATACTGTTGGATGCAGAAGGAAAGATCACAAGCAGAACAATCACTGCTGTTTTTAAATCGAGACTGATAAAAATTCAAAAGCTTTTTGCTAATAACTGAATATTCTGAGAACAATTCTAACAAGATCACCTGAAGTCTGTTCCTTCCAGTACCTAAAGGGATTTACAAGAAAGCTGAAGAGGGAGTTTTCATTTTCACAAGGGTGTGTAATGACAGGACAAGGGGGAATGGCCTTAAACTGAGAGTGGTTTGATTAGATATTAGGATGAAATTCTTCCCTGTGAGCATGGGGAGGCCCTGGCACAGGGTGCCCAGAGAAGCTGTGGCTGCCCCTGGATCCCTGGAAGTGCCCAAGGCCAGGCTGGACAGGGCTGGGAGCAACCTGGAATAGTGGAAGGTGTCCCTGCCCATGGCAGGTGTTGGAACTGGATGGGCTTTAAGGACCCTTCCAACCCAAACCATCCTGTGATTCTCTCATTATTTTCAAGCAACCATTAAGTTTGTAGAGTAGAATTTACTTTAGAGAGCTGCAATAGCCCTGGCAGAATCAGGCACTTAACAGTGCAAAATTGTATGAGGCGAGAGAAAACAGCCTCAGGTTACACCAGGGGATGTTTAGCTTGGATATTGCAAAAGAATCTTTCCTGAAGAGGCTATCAAACCTTGGAATGGGCTGCCCAGGACAGTGGTGGAATCACCACCCATGGAGGGATTTAAGACCTGCAGATGTGGTGCTTAGGGCCATGGTTTAGTGGTAACCTTGGAAGGGTTAAGTTAAGGGTTGGACTCCAAAATCTTAGAGGTTTTTTCCTAGCTTAAATCATTTATGATTCTATGAAGTTGATGACCAAAGATATTTCATCTATTCATAGCTTCACTCAAAATTCCCTGTCCTGGAGGAAGGGAAAGTTGCACATATACATTGAACAAGCTATGGATTCCTGAGCAGAAAGTGTCACAAACCCTGAGCAGCTACAGAGCCAGTAAAGCAGTTATTAAGTTACCATTTCAAAAGCAGTCTGGAGTCAGGCAGCCTGTCTATTTCCATGAGGGTCTAGAGGTAAAGCGGTGAATTAAACAAAAGATATTTTTGCTTAACAGCTCTGTGTCTTTGGCCTGTTTTAGTGCCAGTATCTTGGCTGCATCTGCCACGTCTGTCAAGTGTGGAAGAGAACATTTGCCTCCCACCTCTTCTTCTTTGATCCATGCCTTCAAGTTGTAGCCTTTCATCCTGATTTTCTTATGAAAGAGAGCTTTTTCTCTTCATGAAATTTCCACCTTTTATATGACTGGCAGGGTGCTCAGAAGTGACCTTTCATGCCACTGACATGCATTCTGATGCTGATCCCACTGGAATGCCTTGACATGCTGCCTGCTTGCAACCAGGAGAGATGTAGGGATCTCAGGGAGATGTGGGGAATGGGAATTACCCAATCCTCAGCTCATACATTCTTCTGACACCTTACACCTCTAAAATCTTGGAGTGCCTGAGCCAGTGTGAGGGAAAGGTGAGTATAGTAGGGGTCAGATGAAGATTGTTGAGAAAAGGGATGTGCCTTTTGCAGTGATCCTCTGAGATGAATTCCTTCCCTTAAAATCATTATTCAGGACTAATATTTTAGAATCATAGAATGGTTTGGGTTGGAAGGGACCTTAAGGACCATCCAGTTTCATCCCGCTGCCATGGGCAAGGGGCACCTTCCACTATCCCAGGCTGCTCCAAGCCCTGTCCAGCCTTAGATGCTTCCAGGAAGGGCTCAGCCACAGCTTCTCTGGGCAATCTGTTCCAAAACGAACACATAATAATAAATAAAATAACATAATATATGTTTTAGCCCATTTATATCTGCTGTGTAATTTATAGCATGTATCTTTTCCCGCAGTGACCTAAAATGTAAATGTAAATGAGAATCTGGGCCCTAGTTCCATGGTTTTTAACTAAATAATTAAGAAAGTTGCTTCAGTTAGTGCTTAATTACCTAATGACTGTTAAAACTTTTAGAGACTGTGAATACTTACCTCTTCCACTAATTAAACAGAACATATTATTGAACAGGCCTTCAGAAAAACAGAACATTCAAGTGCCTAAATTTGGAAACCAAATAGGACTGCTATGTTCTCAGTTATGTCTCAACTCACCTCCTAATTTATAATGAATAAATCAAAATAAATGTATTCACTAATCTGTTAAGATGCTTTCATGACAGGTATGACTAACAACATGATCTTGTTCCTGTCCTTCTTTAGCAGAACTTGCCACTGTCCTGATTACTTGCCTAGTTCATTATGTTATGGCTAAAATTAACCTGAAAATTATCTAGTACAAGCAAGTCCAAGCACAGATTTGAATCCTGTAAAAGACTTGAAAATGCTAATGCAGTGCTAATAATAAAAGTGGGGTGCTGTGAAACTTAGTGATTTACTTAATGTTTATAAATTATTTTGGAATACTCAAATGGGAATTGCATTCCTGAAATGGTAATAATAATGTTTCTTGCAGTTGTGTTATTTGTAGATATCAGTGCTCTCAAAACAATGTGATAAAACTAAGAGAGGAAATTCTGTTTTTAAAGGACACTGGGTGAGATTACTGTTGTGAGATTTGTTGTGAGAGTCAAAGATATCCACAGAATCTGGTATTCAAGGCAAAGGAACCTTGTAGCAGCTCCCACTGTAGCGCTCAAACACAGATCCCATTTCCAGAGAATGGTTCACCTGTGTAACCCCAGTGAACCCACCATGGTGCACACACTGAGACATCCCCCAGTCATGCTCCTGTTTCAGTTTTGGGGTTTTTTCCCCTCTGCTCTGCCCTTGTGCCAAACACGGCTGTGTGCCCGTGCTCAGCACACAGCTCAGACCTGTGCTCTGCATAGAAGTGCAGTCAGGAGGATCTTCAGCTCAGCTCTGTGCATGATCCAGTGTAGCACTACAGCTTTAGTAAGATACCATTACAGGCATAAAAAAATATCTTTTTTTAAAGAATTGTGGGTGATTTAGCTCAATGCAGCGGGACACAAATTATATATAAGCTGACTGGTTTTATGAGCTAATCAGGATTAATATAATATCATCTATGAGCTTTGTGAGATTCCTCACATTTTTGATAAGTATAAAACTGTGTCCATCTTTTCAAACTACCAATTTCAGCATGGGCTGATTTCTTTTACAGCGCTTATTATGTGGGAAGAAAGACTCCATTCCATATATTGTAGCATAATACACGTCGTTGTTCACATTACTCTGAAACAGTGGCTGGGAGCATTGAGCTGCAAAATGTGTATTGTTAATCATTGGGTCATTAACCTTAACAATGTCAATGCATTCCCCTGTCAGATCCAACTAAATGACTGCCCGAGGTAATAGTTAAGAGAACATTTCACACAGATGAACATATTAATGCTTTATTTGGTTCTAAATGCAGTGTGAAGGATTTAGGTAGGAGCTAATGTATGTGAGGAGGAATAAGGAAGATGAAGCAGAATTGGAAAAAAAAGAAAGTTTAGCTTCTCAAAAGAAGGAGAGCAGTCCTCAGTTCTCAGAAGCTGAGAAGTGCATACCTAACTCTCTTTAGTTGCAGTCGTTCAGGTAAAAAATTGTACTAATTCGAAGAGGACCTAAAGACCTGAGATTTCATTAGAATCCAGAGACTTTTCTAGTGTCTAATATCCAATTTCTATATCTAATGTGAGTTCTGTGATCAAAAGGCAGATGATGAGACTTGATTTATTTGGCTACAGCTTTTGGGCTTCTGCCTGAGCTGTGCTCTGCCTCCATCGGGCAGATCAGGTCTTAAATATTCCTTTGAAGTGAGAAGATGCCACTACTACCCACCAAAATCTACTGCACATATCCAGTAGAGCTGACCACAAGGCATAAAACCTGTGTTCAGTGGATCTTTGGGCCAGATGAGGTCTGAGAAGATGTCACCCAACAGCAGACTTCTGCCAGTGACTTATTTTGCCAGCTGCTCTTTGTGTTATAAGTAGAAAAACTGCCCATTTATTTAAAAGGTTGCAGAGTTCACAGGTTGGGGCAGTTGCTGCCAGGGTGGAGTTCTAACTGTTTGTTATTGTAATCACCTGTCGTTAACTACCTGTCCTTGATGGTTAAGAATTCTCCCTTTTGTCAAGTGGTGCCCTGCTGCTTCCTGGAGAATGGCACCCCAACGGTGAAGAGAAGGAGACCTCGGAGTTGGCATGCAAATGACCTCGGAACCAGCATGCAATGGCAGAAACCCCTCACCAAATCTAGCCAAAAACCCCTAAAAACAACAAGCTAACACAAAACAGATGAATCAAAGTGATGTCTAGACGTGAGGAACAGAATCTAGTACCTGCTAAGACCCTTTTCACCCCTCACCCTAACCTAAAGGATGTCGGCTAGACAGAGGATCGCAAATGTTAAACAGGAAAATTAGGGAATTACCTGATGCTGTCATGGAGATGGAATCCCCAGCTCTGCCCACAGACCAGTGGACAAAGCTGCGCTCTTTGTCCTTCTCTGAGTCACTCCTGGGAGCAGCGAGAGCGCCCACCCATCAGTTCTCCCCACCCGAGCTGATCATTTGTAAAAAAGGCTTTAAAAAGGAGAAAGATCTCTGCCCGTGTTTATTTCAGCTCCTTGGACCAGAGGACAGCCTGGGAAGATGTCACCCAGCAGCAGACTTCTGCCAGTGGCTTATTTTGCCAGTGACTTATTTTTCCAGCTGCTCTTTGCAGACCTCTGCCCAAAGCTAATCCCGCAAACCCAGGCTCAAACTGGGTGGCAGCCTAGGGTAAATCTGGTGCTGCTCCTGGGTGCCATCATTTCCAGGGACCTGAAGGAAGTCTGTAGTAATTTCCTCCGGGTCATTTCCACATCAGCATCTGTCACCTTGTGGGGGTGGCTGAGAAAGCCAGTGACACAAAATAGCCTCTTGCCACTGCCTGAAAAATCCATGTAATCAGCAGCCATTTCCCAGGTTGCACTCAGGAAAAAGGTTCTAATAATGCACTGGAAATTGGATGATTGGTTCTGGTGGCCTGCAAATGGCCTGGAGGGTGTATAGAGAAATATTCAGATTGAAGGACTTCTGGAACAACTGCAAGGAGCTTTTTCACTGCAGGTACTTTCCAACAGCCTCAGTTCTGGGGTTTTCACACTTCACTTGTGAGATTAAATACACAAAATTACACATTTCAAAGTCAGTTCCTATTAAGCTGTTAGATAGCCTAATGATTTACTGCTGTAAACACACAGTGTGGACTCACATTCCCTACAGAAGCCAGACCATTAATGCTGCCTCACCTGGCAATGAGCAAGAGCATGGCGCTCTATAAATACCTGACAAGTGTTATCAAAAACCAGACACAGCAATTAATTAGGGACTCAGAATAGGAAGTGTGATATTGCTTGGTGGGTGTTAAGAGGATGGGGCCACTGATTTTTCTAGTTTTGATTGCATTCCTTTACTTTTAGTAATGCTCCCCTGAAGGACCTAAAATTTTACTCTCCTTTCCAAATATCCTTTGCAGACGGTTATCATGTTCTCTTAGTCAGCACTTAGCAAAATTACACTGTTTGAAATGGCTGCTGAAGCTGAAAAGAGGAAAATACTATTACACAAAGGAGTTGTTGTTGTTAATGTTACGGGAAAGTTCACCTGCTAGTTTTGTTGCTTCTGTCATGTTGTAATTCCTGGTGAATAAACACTGATAATTCTGCAGGAATTGGGCCTCTGTGGTTGCATGGGCTTAGAAGGAAAAATTTGGTAGCATGTTAATTCTAAGGAAGCTTTTTAATGTCCTATTCCTTTTTGGGATTAAGGATTTGGATGCTGATGAGGGGGAGTGAGCTTTTGTCATCAATTTTAATGAGACATTTATAATCTCTCTTGATTGTATTTAGGGTTTTTTATTGTTGCTATTTTTTTTTAACTTCACTCATTCAAGCAGTCACTCTGTGAAAGCTTTTTTTAAGTAGTCCAAATCTATTCTGGTAATGAAGAAATGAATGTCAAGCAAAGCAATTTTTTCTAAATTTACAACTCATTCTCTTTGACAAGACCAAAACTGACATAAAGAAAATATCCTTTATGTGTAAAAAGACCAAACTGCAGCTCCCCAGTTACATCCACTGAGATATAGTAAGGTGGCATCTTTATCCATTACTATTTGTCTCATCTATCCCAGTCATTGCATGTCACATTTGTTTATCTGGAGATGAAAAAGTAATAATATTTTATAGAAATTAAGCTTCTGCAGCTGGTAGGTCCATCAAGATGTAACTACTGTTTCTGTGCATGTTCTCAGCCATCCCACTTTCTCTCTCTCTCTCCAGGTGATTGGAATTTGGCCCAGTGAAGCTCAAGGAAATGAAGAGCAGCTAAGAGTAAGATGCAAGCCAGGAGTGTGAAAGGAGGGAGCTACTGCAGCAGAGCCAGCTGGGTATGGAACTGGCATTATAGTCTTAATATTTATGTGTACCACTGACATAAATGTGTGTGGGACAAATTCTGCCTTCTCTCATTTTTCAGCATAGTTTTGGTATTTTACTTTTATTTCTTTTTCCAGGAGAATTCTGACTCTCATCAACCCTTTGGCATCGCGCAGCCAGTGTAACCTGGCTTTTAGAGGAGACTTGAAAAATCATGAGGTTTTGCAAGGCAAATCTTTGCCCCACTAGGCTCATTTTCTTCTCTTTTTGCAAGGAGGTACTCAAAATGACTATAAATTTCACTCTGGAAGATATCATGCTCTAGAAGTGCAGTAATAACCAGGACTGACTATTCTGGGATGAGAGTGGCTTGGTCTGGGAGTACTTTGCTTTCCTTCCATGCTGCTGTTTATCTATCCCACAGTGGCAAGAAAGAAGTTGTTGCAGTAGATTTAAGCTTGCAATCCCACCTAGCCTTGTGGGTAAATCATTAGGGCCCTGTTCCAAATCCAGCTTTGTTGCTACAAATCATCTGTCTGCATGCATGGCAAGCCTGGCTCCTGAAGATGATCTCAGATGTGCTCCTTGTGGAGCAGAGATGTGCTCAAGAAGCATAATGAATTGGGTTGTGACTGGCAAACAAATACATGATATTTGAGAGAAGAAGCTGCAGCCATACCTACACCATGATAAGGAAAAAGGATCAAAGATAACAACGATGATGCTTGTGGGTTGATGTTCAGATAGAGCTGAATCCAAATCCTGGTGGCATTGTTTGAAGGGATGTTGAGATAAACTGTTCCAGTTACTGTCATTGTTGAAATATGGGTTTTGCCTGAATTTTTCAAGCTTCAGGTTTAGATTGGATATTAGGAAGAAATTCTTCTCTGTGAGGGTGGGCACAGGGTGCCCAGAGAAGCTGTAGCTGCCCTTGGATCCCTGGAAGTGCCCAAGGCCAGGTTGGACAGGGCTTGGGGCACCCTGGGAAGGTGTCCCATGGACAGGGGGAGTGGAATGGATGATCTTTAAGGTCCCTTCCAACGCAAACCATTCTATGATTCTGATGGAAGTAGAAAATATGTTTTAATTATGAGTAGTTAAGCCATTAGCATACCTCTATCTAAACTACAAAATTTTCCTGAGCATTTACATAACCCCCATGTACTTATAACTGTCCCTCTTCACTGATGATACTTTGTCCCTGTTTTTCTTGTAAACAAACAATTGTGATTGAGCAGCTTTTATTTCTCTATAGGAATATTTATATGGTGAATGACACTGTAATGCATTGCTGATAATCTGGTGTGGTGTTGATTGGTTCCAACTGCTTGAGAATATCTGGGCTGACAAATTTGTAATTTGTACTCCAGGTAGTTTTTTTAAAATTCTGTTCCTTAACCTTTTATATACATGGTTCAGTCTTCTTTCTAAGGCTGTACAGAGAACAGGATAATAATCTGGTAAATCAATAAATACTATTGCAATGTTTCTAAACTTAGCAAAACACCTACATTCTAGGTTACCAACTAAGGTATCCGTGCTGGGCTTTTTCCCAAGTATTCCTTCATCCTGTAGTTACTTTACTCTTCTAACAGTGCTCCAAAAATACAGGCATTTCATGTTCTTTTGCTTAAGTTAGCACATTTCTCACTGAAGGCCCTCAAGGGAAGTGGAAACTCTGAAATTCGAAATGCAATTTATGCTTGCCTTGTAAAATGCCAGGGAAGCTGCTTTAAGACTGTAATAACCCTTGCTGCTCATTCCATGAACATGCCTATAGAAAATGTTAATTTAATCAACAAATTACAGCTTCACACAAAGCAAGAAGTGTGGAAATACTGTCAGAGGAGGAGTAAAGGTCTCTCATAATTTTTATGTTTAATCATGAATTTGAGACTCTTTATTATTTCTGCATAAATGAAGAACTTCTCCTAAATGGATTATGCTGCACTTCCCATTCATTTTCTCCCCTGATTTACATCTACATACATGTCCATTCAAAATCTGTGAGAACTCACTCACGCTGACAGGAATGCATCTTAGCAAAACTGTTGATAATTTATTTAATTTTTTTTGCTTGTCAAATATGCTGTTTGAGAGGGAGCTCAAGCAGAGAGCTAGTACTTTTAGAGGAAACCCTGCAGCTTTCACACTGGTTTCTCCCAACATTTTTAGCCCATGGATACTGATCACGGGATGCCTGACACAGTCTAAGTGTTCCCTGCCAAATGTTGAAGCAATGAAGTTAGAAATAGGAATATTGGAATGAAAAGGGCCAGAAATAGATTTCTACAAGTCAGCTTAAACATCCATTTGAAGCAGGGCAATATTACATTTTTCAAAGGCATATATTAACTGATTAGATCACCTGCAAATGGAGCGTTAATTAATAATATCCATAATGAAGTGCAATACAGTTACATTTGCAGGAAAAGCTGACAGATCTATGTCATTCAGGCATTAATCCCAAAGATAATGGACCAAATTCTTCTCTGTGTGGGTTTTTTCCCAGCTAATATATGGAGTAATTCCAGGGGCACAGGCTGGCTGTACCTTCATGTGGCTGAATATTGAATTTATCCCATTATCCTTTAATGAAAAGCTCTCTGAAAATACCTGTCAGTGAGGCACACTTGGGCTCTTGCCATCTGTTTGGCTGATTATAATTCAAAAGACAAAATACTTGATCTCATGGAATGAGAGGAATGCCATGAAGGGGAAGACAGAAGATCACAGTCAGTTTTACTTTCCTCTAATGCTAAATTCAAATAATCCTTATTTCATGTTGTTATTATTATTGTTATTATAATCTAATTTATGGCACCTACAGGAAATCTGCAGGTAAAAATTTTGCGCCAGCAGTAGATGGATTTCAAGGACCAAAAGCAAAAAAAAATAAATTTATGGATTGCATTGATACTCTGATGGCAAACAATCCCATTTCCCTATTCAGGGATATACTCTACAGTCAGCAAGGAATGATCTGGTCTTTGTGGAAAAGGAATTTCAGTGTGTACATCAGAGCTGAAGTCAGGTCAGAGCCCATCACTCCTGTGGCACAGGAGGTGCCACTTTGATTGACAAAATGGGAATACAACTAGACAAATTTTTGGTGGAAAATCTGATTTACTGCAGTGGGAGATTTTATTAGGGTTGTAAGGGACTTGTGCACTCCATAACTGGTATAGCAATAGATCCAATATAAGAAGAGGATCCTGTTTTAAAACCCATGTCTGCCTTAGAAAAGAACACAGAACCAGATGTTCTAACTTTTACTGTGTTTGGCATTGAGGCTAAAGGGCTGTGAGGGAAGGGGAGGGGGAATAAATTGATTAATGCAGTTATTTTCCCCAAAGATATGTTTTTAGACACACAGTAAATATCTACCCTGCCTCAGTCTGGAGAAGGAACCTGCAGCAGTGTTGTGAGGGTGGGAAAGGGCAAAGGAACAGCAGGGCCAAGTGTGAGGAGGTAAGTGATAAAGTGGCCAAGGGAGCAATGTCTGGTGGTCATAACTGTGCAACTTTCCACAGCTGATAGGAAATGTTGATTTAGTGTGCTCTGGAGGCTGCTGGTGGCAGAAACACTCCAGCACAAGTCAGCACTGCACCACGGAGCTTCTTGGTCATCAAACATTTATTCCAACACTATTCTGGGTGTACAGCCAGCAGCACTAGGCGTTAGTAGTTTCCTGCATCTCAAATTTTTGTTGCAACCAAAGTTACATGATTCAAAGAGGACTCAAAAGCCCCAACTTTGTCTCTTATCCTCCTGCTCTCTGCTGAGCTATATCCACAATACATTTTCTGTGTAGTTCTTCCCCAACCAACAAAAAAAAAATGTAATGGAATATCTTGCTTGATCCATGGAACTACTCAAAGGGTAAAAAATGATGGGTTTGTAGCCTTAAAAAAAACATGAAAAGAATGCACTCCTCACTCTACCCAATTCATGCATGTTCTAATCTGTGTTTCTTACAGAACCACAGAACTGTGTAGGTTGGAAAAGGCCTCTGAGATCATTGAGCCCAACACTCACCCAGAACTGCCAGGCTACCACTAAGCCATGTCCCTAAGCACCCACTGATGTGTTTTTTGGACATTTCCAGCGATGGTGACTTCACCACTCCCTTGAGCAGCCCATTCCAATGTTTGACCAGCCTCTTCATGGGGAAATGTTAATGTCCAATCTTGTGACAAAGCAGTTTCACTGCTTGCAGTGTATGCCTTGAGCACGCACAGTGTTTCTCTGCAGGACAATCATTTATGAGAAGTGTATTCCAGATGTTCACATCCATAAAGGTGGGAGAGTACAGAATGGGATAGTTTGCTTTGTTCTGCAGGGGCTTTATAGCTCCAAGATCTCCTAGAATTATTTCTGTAATTTCCATATTAATGCCTTATCCCATCTGACCACCATGGAGGACGTAGGCAATGTAAGGTATAGGAGAAATATGATTTTGTCTATTTTATGGTGTGTTTGTTAATTGAAGCAGCCAGGCTGGAAGTGCCCCGAAGCAGCTCTGGATAAACTTAACAAAGTGAGTTCATTGTGTTTTGGTCTGTATTGAACAGGCACTTTTTAATATTTTTGATGTCTTAAGAGCTTTATGTGTCCCTCCCACATTTTTGCTCTAGAAGGAAGGAATATTTTCCACCTCAAAAAAATAAATAGAAATTCCTATTTCCTACAGAACTGTTAAACCAAGTGAATAACTACATAAATGCTCTGGCAATAATAACTGGCAGGTAACAAGGAGATTGCTGAAGGTATTTGCAGGAATCCTGAGTGACCAGCCAGCAGCTGTGTCTGGTCTGGCTTCAGCTTCCTCGAATCTGCAGCTTCTTTGGGTTTGTTTGCCTTGCAGAAGGAAACACATATTTTCCCTCACATGAAAGGAACTGCAATCTTTTGTTACTTGGCAAACATCCCACAGATCTGCATGTGAGTCTGGGTTTGAAATGCTTTTTGATCCATACAACTTTGGAAAGCTTCTTCAGTGCTTTTACTTTGAGTATCTATTTCTTTTTTTATTGTCTCAAGCAAATAACCCAGACCTTTCTGAGATATGTTCCCCAGCATCACTAAGGAACTCCATGACAGTTCCCCTCACTGCCTGGGTGTTTTTGTATGACAGTTCTCAGCTTGCTTTAGTCCATTTCTGCTTTTCTTCTTCCAGTTGCCTTTTTTGTCATACCCTGCTGACCACATCACAGGTTCCCATGATGATTCTGAGCAGTGCAACCCTTCAAGCAGAGATTGCTGGGATGAAACTGAAGAGCACGTGTGCTTTGGAGCAAGGCTTTCTCCTTGCCAGCCCCTCCAGAGGATAGATGCCAGGATTTTTACTGAAACTCAGGCTTTATATTCAAACACCCATGGAGCTGTAAGGACTGATGCTGTTGTGTCATAAATCACAGAAAGAAATAAAAGTATATCCAGCAAGTGACTTGGTTCACTCATCATCCACTGCATTATTCCTTGGGGTGGTTATTCCATTCCTTGAGGGAACTGAGATTTAAATATTTTGTCACAGGACTGAGGCAGCTGGGATTTAAATATCTAAGTTTGCATGAGTTCCTCCAAAACAATTGGTAGTTTTTGTTAGAGGCTCACTATACCAAAATTGTTATAAATATTAATTTTAATTGCATCACTCAAGCCTTGATTGTAGCTCTAGGAGCTCTAACTAAAGACCAATGCATAGGAAAGAGAGGTGCAAAGGCGAAAAAGGATGGAGTTTCTGGTCCTTAGATCAACAAGAAGTATATGGTGAGTTATCCCAGCAATAAGACACAAATTTAAGTAGACACTGAGAAAGCTGTGTTAAAAAAAAAAAAAAAACAAAAACAACTTTCTATGTAGCTGCAAAAACTGGAGGAATAGGTAATCTGAGACAAGGCAGGTTTTAAAAAACTATTTGAAACTGATAATAGAAGTTCTTCAAAAATGTTTAGAGTGACTTTTTCAGCAGTGGATGTGAAGAGTAGAAGTGTTGATAGGAAAAGCAGCTGATCAATAAGAGTGCAAAGTTGAAGGCTGATATCTTGTAGAAATCACAAGTCTAACAGGAACAGGGTAAATGATTTTTTTAAAGCCTGGCACTTCCTATAAGCTACTTTGGGTATGCAAAGGATCAAACCCCACACATTGTGGAGGGAAGGATTGCAATCAAAGCAAGGTGCCGAAACCAACACCCTGAATTAGTGATGCCTGCAAGGATTGAGATCCCAGGCAGGTGGGGTGGTTGATTAGTAACAAGGTGAAGAAGCAGCCACACTTGATGTGTATTTATTTTTACCTCTCACTGATGATATAGTAGTCAGATTCCAGCAAAATTTGCCAAAGTCTGACATAGGAATGACAACCTGATGAATAGAAAACGTGTGAATTTTTTAAATCCTAAGTTTTTCCCTTATTTAAAAATATGTGCTTCTTCACAAGGCACTGTCATGTTTCCAAGTCTAGCTAGTTTTGAAGGATTTAAGATTCAAAGCTCTCAATTTTTCACAGATTGCATGTATGACAAGTGATTTTGTAATGGATAGGTGGTGTGGGGTCAAAAAGGAGACCATCTAAGCCACAAAACACAGCATGAACCAGGATAATTAGCTTATAAAGAAATTATATTATGTTGTATTCCATTTAGCAGGGGTAAAAAAAGACTCAATCTACCCTGTCATCAAAATACAGACTTTTCTGAAGCAGCACAGACTGTGATGCTCTTGGAAGAAATGGAATATTGAGGAAACACAGGAGCAACAGCTTGGTAATCTTTAGAGTTTGTGAACTGCTAAAGCAACTCCCTTAGATCTGCTAATTCAATAGGTAAACTACAGAAAATAATGAAATTTATAGATTAAAAATTTATATAGTGAATATAGAGAACATTAAGGTCTCCTTCTGCATTTCATCTGGCAAACCTTGAATTCAAAAAGATTTACCGAACCCAGACTTCTGAGTGAGAGCATCAGGTCTCTTGCTCACATTTCCTCTATAACCATCCAAAATGCTGATTGAAAAAGGTTGAATTCCTATGGTGAGGAAAAAAAAATCACACACAGTTAAAGACTGCATGGAAGCACAGGGTAGCAAAAAGGATTTAGATTGATTATATCACCTTCATTTTGGCACAAGAAATACCTGCATATGTAACTTCAGAAGAGTTTGGTACTGCATGTTAATGATATGCTTTTTCCAAATGGACATTTTTAAAATTAAAAAGAGGTTAAAAAAGATCCCAATACTTGATAAGCAGAACTATTTACAGGGAGCAGGTGATTGCTATCTTTTATTTATGTGTGCATGATAGGATGATTTGCAAGAAATAATATTCTATTATTCAGAGAGATGTTGATAAACCAATGACTAAAAGGAGAGCAGAACATAGCAATATGGAAGGAGTTGCTTTTCCATAGGCATAACAAGAAATAATTTCAATGATTTAGAAGTTATGTATGTTTTCTCTACTGTTTAACTTTCTTACCTGATTAAAAACCATAAACTTCTTGGCTGTGATAAATGGTCTCATATATCCATCACAACTGCTCAGAGAAAAATAGTTCTTAGGCATTTTAAGAATTTTTTAGCAGCTTTCAGGGTTTCATTTATAAATTCTATTTCCCCTCATGGGCATGCCCCATTAATCAACTACACATTGAAATTTTGGACCAAAAGTGGTCCCAATAATTTTCCTTTAATAACAGGTAATTCTTTCAATACTGTGTCCATGCTAGATCTGAACAATGTGCTGTGCACATGAAAAAAAATTCAGCTTCTTGTACAGAAAGAATTTCTCCAGGACTGTAGGCTTTGAAAGTGCTTTGGGACCTGCAATTTGGGGTTTTGTTTCTTTGGCTTTTTTGGTTTTTTAGTTTTTTGGGGTTTTTTTTTATCAAGCAATTACTGATTATATAATTTGACCACCACTTGCACCTATTATGGTATCTATACTGAGAAATTGGTTCACTCCCTGTTTATCTGCAGGGCTCTAGATCCTCCCTTACTGTACTATAAACAAATAATTTCATTCCCAGGGTCTAGCATGTAGGAAGCCAGATAGTTTCCCTTGCTAGAAAACTCAGCAACAGGACAAATGGGAGGTGCATTCAAAAGCAAAAAAGGAAAAAAAGGAAAAAGAAAAAATTATTTAAAAGTCAAAAGGATGCAAAGAAAAAAGACCCATCAGTGTAAGTAGTCTGGCTTTCTATTAGCTAGGTTTTAGCTTGGTGTCACCATTTGGGGCAAGGAAGAGAAGAGTGATTTGATTTAGGAATGAGAGATCCTCACATCAACCTGAATCCTACCACTGGCACGGTTTGGTCAGTGGGATTCCGTGAGGGCTCAGGGCGGCTGGGTCATGGTGAACATGAAAAGCCATCAGAAAAGAACACTTGGGGTTGAGCAGCCTCAGTCCCCAAAGCCTCAGCTGACCACGCAAACAGCATCTCCGCTGCTGGGGTTAACATTCAATGTGAGAAATGCGGCCTCACTGTGCTCTGTGAAGGACTCTCACAGGATTGATCATAGGAGGGACAGGATTTCAGTTCTGTGTTCTGAGGTGGAGCTTTAAACCCTTTGTGACAGCCTGTGAGTGCCTCTCACTGTGCCAGCACCGCTGTGTTCCGTGCTGTGGCTGTGTGGGGACAGGGGATGGGGACAGGGGATGGTGTGACCGTGTTCACAGGGGTTTTTGGATGAGGGAAGAGACGAGGATCTGACTCCATGTTTCAGAAGGCTTGATTTATTATTTTATTATATACATTATATTTAACTATACTAAAAGACAAGAAGAAAGGATTTCATCAGAAGGCTAGCTAAGAACAGAATAGCAAGGAATGATAACAAAGGTTTGTGGCTCGGACAGAGAGCCCGAGCCAGCTGGGCTGTGATTGGCCATTAATTACAAACATCTAACATGGGCCAATCAAAGATCCCCCTGTTGCATTCCACAGCAGCAGATAATCAATGTTTACATTTTGTTCCTGAGGCCTCTCAGCTTCTCAGGAGGAAAAATCCTAAGGAAAGGATTTTTCATAAAAGATGTCTGCGACAGGATGGGGACAGGGGATGGGGCTGCCACCTCTGTGCTCTGCTGCACAGAATAACAAGGCTCACCCTGAGCACTCCCTGCTCCAGCTGTGGATGTAGTTACAAGAAAGGAAGCAGCAACTCTTTTATTATTCCCTGTTCTGGAAAGGGAAGGTTTTATGAGAGGTGGGAGTAGGACACAGGACTCATGATTCACCAGCTGGACATGCTGAGGTAAGATATTTTATTTAAAAGGCTAAGTCATTTACTCCTCATTCTGAGAAAGGAAAGCTGTGCACAGGCAGCATTCTTGGTGAGCAGTAATGAAATCCTTTTCTTCCTGGGATGGTTGCTTCTTGGGGAACAGCTCCTGTGAAGGTGACAACTCCTGGTGGATCCTGTGCCACTCTTGCTGCCTGTTCCAGTCTCATTCTGCCCAGGGCCAGCCTGCTTTAGCAAGAAACAGGGACAGATCTGAACTTGCCCCTACTTCTATAGGAGCTGAGGGTTGGTTTGGGATGCTCCCAGCACCTCACTCTCAGAGCCTATTGCATTTTTACTATCATCCTTCAGTCTCCATGGCAACCCTCCCTGCAGCACGGCCTCCTGTGCATTGCATGTGTGCAACATCCAGCTCTTACACACCTTACTGGATATTTTGGGTTTTTGTGGTGGTACCAGGTGTTGGTTTCTCTGGGTCTGGATTGAAGGCACTTGAGATGGTAGCTCATGTTTGGACTCAGGTGTTTATTATTTCTTATCAGTAAAACAGTCTCACTGCTGTGAGTTTGGCAGTGTTTCATTAGAAGGCACAAAATGGCCAACAATCTCTTGTTCCAAGGTCTTTTAAGACTAAACTATCCAATTAAGAAAGGACACCTAGATTATTTTCCCTTTTAACCCAATAACTGATCCCAAAGAGCTGCAATGGGGACTTTCCTGCCCAATTACAAAATGCCACCCAAACCCACGGAGAAGAAGGAAGAAGAAGCATGAAGAAGAAGAAACCCAGGATGACACCCTGTGCCCTCCATCTTGCTTCCATCTACAACATACCAAAAATCCCAAAACCTAAATTTCTTACCAAGTGATACACCTACACTGCTCTCTATAATCTATTTCACAATTTTGTGGATTCTGGTCTATCTGGAAGTCTGGGAAACTTTCTCCATGAATGAGGGTCAAAGTCAGTGCTCCCCTGGGGGTCAGGGCACCCCAGAGCACACAGACAAGTATTCCCAGTGCCCTGGGTTTCCACAGGTTTTCTCTTCTGTTTATATTTTGTTGTGTTTTCCTTCAAAAATAGTTCCATTATTACAGACAATGAGCCTGCTGTGCTGCCAGATGAACACTTGGGTAGCTCTTTCTGGGTCAAAATCATGCACTAATAATCAAGCATTGTTTTCCCACACTGTTTCCTGAGGTTAGTTTAGAAATCCATGTTGGTAGTGCTCATGGCACGGCACTGGTGCTTGCGCTGCTGAATCTACACACAAACCAAGGACAATTAGGATGTATGCAGTCATGCATGATCCTTTTGGAGCCATTGTACAATATTTATGGCTTTTTATGCTTCATCTGCTCTGAATTACATGTCTCGTTCAGCTGGAGCCCTGTTGAAAGCCTTGTGCAGAGGGTAAGGCTATTACTGAGCAGTTTATTCAGGACAGCATGAATTTTGCAATATTGTTACCAACTTCAGATCCTTATGAATACAGTTCTCCCAGTCCCCATGATGCACTGTCAAAGATTAAAAAAATATCATAGGGCAGCCTGAAGCAACCAACATCTGCTTTTGGATGTGTCATATTAGCAGTGACATTGCCCCCAGGAAATCACTTCTTTTCTTCTGGTGGGATTTTATCTCTCTGCTTCCTAAAAAGTATTTTTGCAAATAAGAGAAGGGAAAGAACAGGGATGGGAACAAAAGAGAAGTAGAAAAGAAGAGGAAAAAAACCACAATAAAACAAAAAGAAATTAGAAACAAAATAAAAATAATAAATGAAATAAAAATAAAGGGGAAGGGGAAGGGGAAGAGAGGAAAGGCAAAGGGGAAAGGAAAGGAAAGGAAAGGAAAGGAAAGGAAAGGAAAGGAAAGGAAAGGAAAGGAAAGGAAAGGAAAGGAAAGGAAAGGAAAGGAAAGGAAAGGAAAGGAAAGGTAAAAGGAAAAAAGGAAAGGAAAGGAAAGGAAAGGAAAGGAAAGGAAAGGAAAGGAAAGGAAAGGAAAGGAAAGGAAAGGAAAGGAAAGGAAAGGAAAGGAAAGAGGAAAAAGAAAAGGAAAAGGAAAAAAAGAAAAAAAAAGGAAAAGGAAAAAAAGAAAAAAAAAAAGGAAAAGGGAAAAAAAGAGAGGAAACTCCAGTTGACAAATAGCTCATGGAGAGTCCTTGGAAAACAAATAAAAACTGACTTTGCAGTTACCACACTGCTTCCCATTGCCCATTTAAAGGAACTCAATCAAAGTGTGCAGACCAGGCATTTAACCCAGGCTGACCTCCCTGTAACCAGTCCATGTCTTGCCTCCCCTGGTCTCTCGGTCTTGTCTGAGTGCTGAGAATATTGTTTCCAGGAACACTTAAAGGGTGAGGCTCCACAAGTAAACAGTGACATCAACAACATAAAAGACCTGGAGATCCCCCAGCTCACTTTGTTCATGGTGTCCAGTGGAACATTTGGTCTGTCCCAGGGGTGCTGCCTGTGGCACTCGGTGCCGTGGTTTACTTGGCATGGTGGCGGTCACTGAAGAGGATGAGCTTGATGATCTTGTAGATCCTGAGGATCTTGTAGGTCCTGATGTCTTGGGATCTCTAGTTGGTCAGAGTGACCCCAAGATACATTAGAAAGTCTCTTTTTCCAGCCCGGCAGTCGAAGAAGGAGTCAGAACTCTTCATTTGTCGGTCTCAAGGTTATTCTTTGTTTCTTACCCACAAAATTCTTTCTCTGGCCCACCGAGGTCCACTCAGCAAGACAGTCAGAGGCCCTCTGCCCGCCTCAGAGGCGGCGTTATCTTTTTATACTAAAAACTATGTGTGCAATATTTACAATAACTTTCCAATACCTATCACCTATGTTAGACAGTGAGCTTCTACTCTAAACCAACCCAAAAGTGCCAACATCACAGCAGAAGATGGAGGCCAAGAAGAAGAAGGAGAAAGGCCGGACATGCCCAGATTCCTCCATCTTGCCCCCCGAACCCCGATTCCAAAAACCCCAAAAAAATCTATTTTTCACCCTGTGATAAATTCACTATCATTCTACTTAAACTGTCGTGGCTTGTAATTCTTCATATAGGGGTGGTAATTGTTTTTTCCAAGGGCTAAATCAAAGGCACAGGGGTCTTGGGCTCTGTGTCAAGGTCTCTGAGCCCCCTGGGCAGGGGCTCGAGTCCTCCAGGGCAGCCAGAGGAATTTCCTGGGTTCTGACACCAATGATCTCATAGGTCTTGATAATCTCATAGGTCCTGATGATCTTGTAGGTCTTTTCCAACCCAATGGATTCCATGATTTCATGATTCTGTGCAGTGTTCCACTGGAAAAATGAGTTTTGATTGTTTTACGTCACAAAGATTGTCTGAGGATAAAACTCCCTGAAACTCATGAAGCTCATTGAGTCATCAGTAGGACAGCTTGAAAATAATGTTTAACATTAGAAAATGGCATCATAATTTATTAAAATTTTAACATGTGATGGGAGTTTTTTTTGGTGAAATTTCCCAAGAGAGGAAAGTTTCTTCTAGATAATTCTGGAAGAAGTGAATGGTGAAAGTGGCACAAGTCTTCTCACAAGAGTGCTTCTGTGGAGAGAGGAAGCTGGAAATCTGAAAGCTCTGCAACTGAAGGCAGGCTGGAACAAATGCCTTCAGTTCCTGGACTCATCATCCAGTCTCTAAATGATAACTGATTTGTGCTTATGTTAAAGAAACCCCAAAAACTGTTAGTTTTGTCTAGAAGGGTGTCTTAGAGCTGATATATGGCAGGAAATTTAACAGACATGTGTTGTCACCTGATCCTGAATTTTAGGGTTATAGATGAAATTAATTCTTACACAAAGGATCCTAACTGTCCCAAGGTTCATAAACATAAATAATTTGACATTTCCAAATAAATAAATAAAACAATGAGGTAGTAAAAAGCTTTTGCTTTCATGGAAAACATGAAATGAAACAGTACCTGGGAAAGGAAAGGAATAGAATGTTCCTTCCTTAATCAGGAAGATATGATATTTTGCAGAAAGGACATTTTCAGGAAATCAGGGTACTTATTTCTGAGAAATGATGCAACATTTCCTCCTAAAAGAGAAAATTTACTTCTACTTTTTTGAGTCTGTCCTTAAAGATAAAAAATCTTTGTACAAATTAAATATTAGTGAAAATGGTATAGGAAAAATAAAGTTTTACATACAGAAGGATAAAGCCAGAAGACAGATTAAGCAGAATAATTAATAGAAGTATGCCTAAATATTCTTCCTCGTGCTTGTTTTCCTGAAAAGTCATTGCCTGCCTTATCACAGTCAGATAGCATAAATGTCCACTGCTAAGTCCCCTGACACAAAATATCTTTTATTTTGGGACTGTAATTTCCTTAGCACTGAGCCAACCAGCTTTTTATGAAATGAAAGCTGAGTGCAGTTCTCAGGAAGAGCACTCGGGAGCTCTGCTGTACTGACAAAAAATTACATTACTGTCCTAAAAGGTCTTGAATCCTCAGGTTGGCAGACTGGGGCACAGATCTCACGTTATTACTTGTATTTGATTGGAAAAAGAACTAAAACTCTGCTTCAGCAAAAAACAGTTGAGGGCAAAACTCAAATGTGATGTGGGCATTGTAGTGAATGGGCTACACTGCCATTAACACTTTGAACAGCTACAAGCTGTAGCTGTTCTTCCCCCATATTTAAATTCTCATAATGAAAAAATGTCCTTTTTTTGCTCCTTCAGGGGTGTCCTATGAAGAATCAAGGAGTATTATTTCAGCATGAGTGAGCTGCATCTGCAAAACCAAAGCGAACGCCTAAAGCTCTGGAAGAGGATTTGTGATTTTTAACTTTGCTCTTACAATGAAAACATCTTTTCTCTTGCATGGAATACCTTTGTATAATAAGGAGACAAAGATTTGTCTGCAATCTAAGAGTCATCAAATTCATTGTCACCTTGTGTTTTATATCAAGTTAATGCCTTGCACTGATTTCACCAACACAGCAGACTAAATATTTTGTAAGAGAAAAGAAAATAAAAAATGGTAAGCAATTCCTTCAAACAGAATCTTAGAAATCAAAGCACTCATCAATCCACACACAATTTTTCCTGAGGAGAAAGATGAATAGAAATGAGCTGCAAATGTTGTGTTTTATTCATGTAGCTAATTCTTGAGTCTTAATCCATGGATTTATCTAGACTTATACTACTGTAGAAAACAAAAAAAAAAAAAAGAAAAAGAGAGGTGAAAAACGTTAGTCACCCCATTTAAGGCTCTCTCCTACTGAATGACTTGTTACAGCCTTTAAGGCTTCTGCTCTGATCACAGAACAAAGAGAGGCTTTTTAGGTGCATGGTTCAAAGCACAAACAGCAGATTTTTGCTTGAACTGGCCTGTAAAAGAGCCTGTATCAACGGGCAGGAGCAAAAGGAGCTGGTCCCTGAACATGACTGAGCTGGATATCACTGGATAACACAGAGATGCCCCAGTGACAACATGAAGTAAAGCTTCCACACTGATGAATGGCACAAACTATTCCCAGGATGAGTGGCTGAAGTATTAAATTATAACAGTGCTGGATATCTGCCCTGGGTGGCACCATGTACTTATTCTTTTGTTTCAAGTCAGATAGTGGAGTTATTGCAGATGAGTGAGAAGGCTTTGAGTTTAAGTGCCAGAGGCTAAAGAGATTTTGCCTCAGGATAAAATACAGGAATTATTTAAGAACTGAAAAGTATTGTAAATTTAATAACAATCATGAATAAATTAAACCAGCCTAATTAAAAAAATATAAAATGATAGGTTCTGTGAGAAAAGCCTGACTGTGGAAATTGTTCTGCTCATGTGGAAACGTTTAACTTTTCCTTTCCCAGTGCCTGCCTTAGAGATTATATTGTTACCATTTTTAAAATTGTGCTAACACAGTGTGTTTATTCTCCATCTTCTTCCAGTAAATACCACAGTTACCCAGTCCAGTTGTAATTATGTACATCTTATACCCCATTGATTCACCTTTCTCTTCATGGCAGCCAGATGGGAGGAGCACAGAGAAATTACCTGAGCAGCCAGGGACTGGGGCAGGAAGGTAAAGCCCTGATGGAATTAAATGTAGCCAGTGACATCAAGAGCAACATGAAAAGCTTTAAGGTTTCATCCAACCCAAACCAGTCTGTGATTCTATGAACTAAAGTCATAAGCAATGGGTAACAAACAAACCTCCCAGGCCTGTCTTCTGTTTCCCTTGATATTTCTTCCTGAATAGCCACAGATGCCATTCCAGAAGTTCATTCCTATTGTTTCATGTAGCTGTTTCTCTGTTAACCATAATTATCTGCTCCAAACTCTGTTTCTGATTTCATCTCTTGTGGTTGCTCCTTCCCTGTGTCTTGCTGAGACACAGAACTTTACTCTGTGTTTGGTTCATTACACAGAATCCATTGCTTCACTGGCAATAAGTGTGAAATGATGTATTGTTGATCACACAGCCTAATAAAATCCAGGTGTTTGGTAGCTGAAACCCAGAGTGAGTTCTGTTTTTTTCTATACCAAAGGATTTGACTTCTCCTAGAATTGCATCTTCCATTATTTTACAATTTATTTTCCTTCTATCATTTATTTCTCATGTATTTGCCATTTGCTTATATTCTGCCATCGCATTTAGTACATATTTTTTTATTAAATTAATAAAGCTGTCATCCCTGAAAGTCCCCAGAGACCATCTGAGGTTCAGTTGGGTTTGGTGCTCCTTTGATAATTCTGGTGCTAGGCCAGACCCTTCCTGCTTTCCTGTACATGGTCCAATGCTTGATGCAGAATCCTCTTGCATTTATTGACATGAAAATAGATTGTACTAATCAACAATTGCCACTGAAGTGGCTCATTTCAGACTCAACCACGAAACTATTTAAACAGGCAGAGCAGAAACATGGTATTTTAACATGTTAAGTGAAGTAATAGGATCACAGAACCCTAGAACAGCCTAGACTGGAGGGGACCTCAAAGATCATCCAGTTCCACCCCACTGCCATGGGCAGGGACACCTTAAACCAGACCAGGATGCTCCAAGCCCCATCCAACACCTGAACACTTCCAGGGATGGGGCAGCCACAGCTTCTCTGGACAACCTCTTCCACATTACTGGCAGTTAAGGTTTTAAAACTCCTTTTTCCAAGTGGTTGAACAAGTTTACAACTTACTGGCTTTTTGGGGTTTTTTTCATTTCATTTTTGTGTGATGACATATTACATGTGTTTTAATCTTATTCTAGGATTTCCAGCAACTTCAACAGGAAAAAAAATAACATATTTGTCACCGTCATATTTTCTGAAAAAAATATCTTTGCCCAGGATTTTCTCCTGGGAAGCTGAGAAGCCTCAAAAAAGGGAAAACAATTCTTATCTCATTTGCTTCGCCTGTGTTTTGCTGCTTTGGAATGTGGTGGGGGTTGTTTATCTAACATGTGAATTGTTTTGACTTAATGACCAATCACAGGCAGGCTGTGTCAGGACTATGAGGAGAGAGTCATGAGTTTTTCATTAGTATCTTAGCCTTCTGTAAGTATCCTTTCTCTATCCTTTAGTATAGTTTTAGTATTGTATTCTTTAATATAATATAGATAATAAAATAATAAATTAGCCTTCTAAGAACATGGAGTCAGATTCATCTTTCCTTCCAACAATGGGGGTCTCAGAAAATACCACACATATTCACGTAGATTTATATGTATGATGTCGAGACCCAGGACACACCTCTAGCTGTCCAAGACACCAAGACCCCTGCTAAGGGTCTCAGAGACCCTGTCACAGAGCCCAAGACACCTGTAGCTTTGATTATGACCCATAAAGCAAATTACCAACATTATATGAAGATCAGCAAGCCACAACAGTTTAAGTAGAATAATAGTGAAATTATCACGGGCTAAAAAAGAAGATTTTGAGTTTTTTAGTATGGGGGTTCAAGAAGCAAGATAGAAAGAACTAAGTGTGTCCAGCCTTTCTCCTTCTTCTTCTTAGCCTTCATCTTCTGCTGTGATGTTAGCACTTGAAGATTAGTTTAGAATATAAGTGCACTGTCTGGTAAGACCTCTGTCTGCCAGGGAGAAAATTTTGTAGATAAGACTTAATAAACAACCTGAAGACCGAACAGCAAAGAGTCCAGTCTCATTCTTCAGAGCCTGGGGTCGCTCCCTAGACCACCCAACTCACCTCGAGAGCAGAGAACAAGCAGCCGACCCCGAGAGTATATATTTCACACTGTTCTGCAAATCCACAGTGAGGAAAGATGCTGAGTTGAGGAAATGATCTTTCAGCTGTTTCAAGGACAAGAGATTCTCTTCAATGCAAGTCTCTGCTCCTCATGCAGATGAGCCTGTGCCCTCCCCAGCACAACCCTGCTTTCCTCCAGGGCTCTCATCTGTAGCAGCTCTCCACGAGATGAACACACACAAATGGACAAGGCTCTCCAAGGCACTGGTAAGAATTACATTTACCATGAGATAATGTGCCCCACGGTGATTATAGCTCTGTCTTTTAGGAACAAGCTGGATGCACCTGCTGGCAAAAGTGTGCATAGACTCATAAAGGTTTCTATCACTAGAGATTAATTCTCTGGTATGACACCTCCTGCTTCAAATTAGAAGTAAACATTTAATGTTAAGGAGCAGCATATTCTTAACATGATAGTTTTGCTTCTGTACCAAGTATATTCTGCTCCTTGAGGCTGTGTTTTTAATGGTATTATTTGTTATTAGCTTCATAGTTGGCATTTTTAAAAGTCATATGTTAACATATGTGCTGCTAAATAATTCCTTATATGCACAGAACATATAGTTACATAAGGAATGTGATGTATACTACTTGGTGTAAGCACACTCTTCTCCATCTGCAGTTCTTTCTACCTTTAATGGAAAAAATCCCACAAAAAGTATAGTATTTTAACTCTTTAACCCATTTCTGATCTGTATTTAATCCCATTATAATACATTTGTACTGGAAAAATAAGATGATTAATATTTTGCTACAATTACTCCCTGATGTCATATTCCCGAACAAAATTCTTAGTTCATTATTTATTTGAAAAAAAATCACAGCTTTCCAATCTGTAAGTGTATTACCCAACTGGGACATGGTTTTTTTGGCTGGATTTCTTCCTTTTCTTTCTTTTACTTACAGGCAGAGAGGTGGAAGGCTGACAAGGAGCCAACTATAAATCATTCACTTTCAGAATGATGTTTTGATCAACCTCTGGAACTGAGGAAATGATCATTGCAGCCTTTGGATGTGGTCTAAATTATGCCACAAGCTGTGGTTCCCTAAGTGACCATACAACACCTGCAAACTGCACATTCCTGCCATTATTTTCTTATTACTCTGATAATCCAATCTTTTCCAGTGTGCTCATCTGGAGGGTGATAGCTTGAAAGGCAGAAAGGGCAGAAGATAAGATCAGGATTTTAGACTTTTATTTTACAGAAATGAATTTCTGTGTTTTCCCTGTCCTGTTAATAAAGCCATGGAAATTCTAAGTAATTTCTACCATATCCACAACTGACTGTTTCACTGGGTTTTTCTCCAAGTGCATTCAGTAGATATTATTCCAGCACAGCTGGAATAATGTGTCAGTGGAGATCCCTTCTTCTCCTTCCCTTGGCACAAGTTCCTCTGGGACAGGATTGCCTTAAGCACCAGCAGCCAGGCAGGGATGCTGTAAGGAAAGCAGTGACTTGTGTTGTTATTGACCTTTGGGAAGCTGTGCCTCTGGAAAGCAGTACCAAAGCCTATAGCAGCAAAAATGAGACTACACAAGGAGCTATACAAACAGTCAGCTGGACGTTATCACATCCATGTGGAAGAGATAAGCACAGTGAGGCACTGAGGTACCTCCGAGAGCAAGATACAAGGGACACTGATTCCCACCGATGACTCAGGTAAGTCCACAGGAACCCTCTGGTTGTGATAAGTTGTTTTCTGGCTTTTTTCATTAGATATTAACCCCCATTTTTCCCGGTAGTGACACCAGCTGTGCAGGAATATATGCATGAGCCTGTTAAGGATGTGTGAACCAGCTCTGTGTAAAAAGCAGAAGCCAGGTTTGCATGGTGTGGAGGCACCAGCTGCCACCAGTTCTGGTCATTAGGAAATATTTCTTCACCAAAAGGGTGGTCAGGTGTTGAAACAGGCTGCCCTGGGCAGAGGAGGAGTGGCCATCCCTGGAGGGATTTAAAGGACATGCAGATGTGCTACTTCAGGACGTGGTTTAGTGGTGGCCTTGGCAGTGCTGGACTTCATCTCAAGGATTTTTTCTAACCTATATGATTGTAGGATTCTGTGTTCCCTCCACTTGGGACCTCAGATCCCCACCACCTCAACAAGAGATCCTGAGCACAGGGTGTGCATCCTGCTGACAACCCCCTTGCTCTTGTTCTCTGGAGAAGGCTTAGGACAGGAGGCCCATGAGATGTACAGTTCTGCACATGGTGAATGACACAAACTTCAGCCCTGCCAGTCCTGGCACATGTGCAGCAAGGCTAAGGAAAGCTTCTGAGGTGTCTAGAAACTTGCATTTGGAACTGAAATTCTTCAGGGATACAATATTGTCCCCAGAAAGCCTCACTAGAGCTGCCTGCGGTATTTTCAGAATTGAATAAATCCAAGTCAGACTTCTGTAGGAATCCAACTGGATTTATAGAATCCATTGAAATAACTGACCCAACCACTGCAAAGGTCAAAATTTTAAAGATATGGCCAGAGAGAGATGACGTGTGATGCTTCTTTAGGTGGGGCAACCATCAGTTCAAAGGCCACGGCTCTGTCCATTGGGTTGGGATCATGGACTAAGCATATCCCTGGCGCCCAGGGTCAGTCAGTCAGTCCATCCCAGGGTCAGCCAGTGCATCTCAGGGTCAGTCAGTGCATCCCAGGGTCAGTCAGTCCAGCCCAGGGTCAGTCAGTCAGTCAGTCAGTCAGTCCATCCCAGGGTCAGTCAGTCCATCCCAGGGTCAGTCAGTCAGTCAGTCCATCCCAGGGTCAGTCAGTCCATCCCAGGGTCAGTCAGTCGGGACTGGTCAGCTGGGTGGTGAGGCTCTGGTGGCTGTGACATCACAGAGGGTGGGTCACAGTGGGATCTGTCCCTAAGGACAGCACCAGGCAGCCCCACTGCAGCTGGTCCGGGGTGATTCGTGTGTGCACGTGCACGGGGAAGGCTGGGGTGGATGGGGCACTGGACAGATGCCCAGGGGGATTCCTAACTCTGAGTGAGGGCTGAGCCCTTTACAGCAGGGCAGGGCTCTGCCCTTGGGGCTGGGGACAGTGGGACTTGGGGCTCCCTGTGCTGGCTTTTGGGCCTGTCCCTGCTTTGCCAAGAGACCCCCTGGGACCTCCTGCAGTGGGTTTGGACTGGGCGCAGATGCCCAGAACACACTGAGCAGGGGTTAGGGTTGAAGTCTGGGGCTTGCCAGCTCTGGTGGCTGTGACATTACAGGGTACAGGTGGCAGTGGGAGCCATCCCCAGGACAGCACCAGGCAATCCCCCTGCAGCTGGACTTGGGCAATTGGTGAGTGCACGTGCACAGGGAAGGCTGGGATGGATGGGGAATGGGACAGATGCCCGGGGGGGTTTCTAACTCAGAGTGGGGCCTGGGCCCCTCTGGGCAGGGCAGGGTGCCACTCTCTGGGCTGGGGGGCAGGAGGGCTCAGGGTTCCCAGTGGTACCAGAGAGGGGATGTGCCAGGTGCCCCTGGCTCCATGGAATGCTCCAGCATGGCAGGGATGAGGCCTCAGGACACTGCTCAGGTGTCTCTTGCCCTTTCATGGGGCACAGCCCAGCCAGGGATGACCATCAGGGTGGCCTGGGCAGGATGGGCCCTGTGCTGTCTCCAGCCAGGGTCTGTGGTCCTTTCAAGCCTATTATCTCTGCTGAATAAACCTTTCTCCCATCTCCTCCAGGCCATGGCTATGACAACCATCCTTCTTCTGGCTGTGCTGGCCGTCCTGCCTGGGCAGACACAAGATCCACAGACTGATGTGGCCACGGTCTGGCAGATCCAGCAGCGTGAGCAGTTTCTGAAGCAGGAGGTGATGAGGCTGCAGCAGGAGCTTGAGTGGATCAGGTCCCTCCCACAAGAAGTTCCACTCCTCTCTGGGTTGCAGCTCTGCTTCTTGTGGGCTGCTGCAGTAACCGTGCTTGTGGAGTTCTGCTGGCTGACCTGGCAAATGAAGCTTGCCCCTTGCAGCTGCCGTGCGCAGAAATGCTCTGGCAGCAAGGAAGGAAATGACAATGAGGATGAGAAGCTCAAAGGACCCTGCCAAAGGGTCAGGTTGTTTTCTGTGCCCAACCTATTGCCCATGCAGGAACTGTCTGACATTTGCAAGGATGTGAAGAAGATGAT